>NW_027058718.1:0-2221 GCF_011386835.1 Chrysemys picta bellii | reverse complement strand
CTGCTGGCCACTCACCGGCCTGTGTGCTCACAGCTCCCCACAGTTCCCAGGGGGACCCCTAGTGTGCCAGCCCTTCTCGAGGTCACCACCTCTCTGCCAGGGTCGAGCTGCAGACTCCTCCGCCCCTGGGACCACTCGCTGCGATCCCCCCGGGGGACCCTGTTACCGCAAAAGTCCTTCTCGCTGGTCACACACTCCCAGGGGTAATAACGGTCTCTCTCTCACTCTTCAGCAGGCCTGGTCCCCGTCAATCCCCCTTCGTTTTACTGCTCCCCAGTCACTTACTGCAGGAAGCGCCGTCCACGGGGTGCAGTAGATCCCGCCGCTGCCACCAGTTGTCACGGAGTATTGGGGGACTCAGGGCCCTGCACCCCCGGCTTCCTGCGATTCACCATGACTCTCAGCCAGCCAGTAAAGCAGAAGGTTTATTTGGATGACAGGAATACAGTCCAAGACAGGTCTTGCAGGCACAGACAACAGGGCCCCCCTCAGTTAGGTCCAGCTTGGGGTCCCAGGGCATCCCAGCCCACCCCCCTTTGGGGGGGGGTCAGAGCCATCTCTGCCTCCCAGCCACCTCTCCAGCCCGCTTCCAGCACTCTGCCTTCAGCGACCCCTCCCACAGCCTTTGTTCAGTTTCCCGGGCCAAGGTGTCACCTGGCCTCCAACCCCTTCCTGGGTTCTCATGTTACACGCTCAGGTATTTGCCTTCGGGCAAACTCCCATCCCCCAATGCAGACTATCCTAGCCACACTCCCCTGTCAGCATTCACAGACCACAGTAAGAACAGGCCCAGTTCGTCACAAAACCTCACTCCCAGGACAGACACGGCACTGGAGATGTCAGGATCCTTTAAGGTAAGTGTCCCACAGCGCAGCGATGGATGGTGCGATGAAGGTAAGTCTTCCCAAGGCACGATGGAATGCTACACAGCAAACCACTGGCCAGGTGGTCAGGGCAATGGGCTTCACGGGAGGTACAAGCTTGTGAGCGCGCTGCCGAGCACATGGCCCCTTCCCCTTTTAAGGACCTGCTCCTCATGGCCTGCAACTAGAGATGACTTGGCCGCATCTCGTTGGTCACACTCCACCTCGGGCAGTGTCCATGCAGTGTTCATGCACTGGGTGTGTGAGCGCTGCCTAATTAGAGTCCCAGACACCTCCTCTACCTGGGAGCTCTTCTGATCTTCCAGCTGTTCAACCAGCCCACTTATCCCACAAGCGTTCCAGGAGGGAGGGGGAGGGGGAGGGGGAAAGCCACTTCACAGGTATTCGAAGAGGGAGAGGAGACAAAAAGGGGGAAGTATCAGAGGGGTAGCCGTGTTAGTCTGAATCTGTAAAAAGCAACAGAGGGTCCTGTGGCACCTTTGAGACTAACAGAAGTACTGGGAGCATAAGCTTTCGTGGGTCAGAACCTCACTTCTTCAGATGCAAGGGGGGAAGTGTAACAGACCTTTTGAGCATACAGGTTATACATAGCATACAGATCACTGGTGCTCCTACAGCACTAGCAATGCCCTTAAGCCATGGGCCTTTAGCAATGGTGAAATTCAGAGACACGGGCTCTTAGTCCAGATGAAATGCAAGTTTATTATAACTGAAATATTAAATCATTTCTACAAGACAAGAGGGGCCCGTTCTGGGGGTGTGAAAGGATCGCAGAACCGGACCGCTAATCATTATGGAAACAAAATCAACAAATCAATGGGTTATTGGGGGAAGGCAGAGGCTGACGCACTGGCTATACATATGCCAAACCAGCTGCAATGTATCGAAGTCTCCAATTGCTCAAATGAATTGTTCAATCATCGGCTCTTCTAACAAACTACAGAATAGGCTCCCACTGAGAATAGCAAATCAAGGAGCAAGAGAGGTACATAAACTCACCATCAAACACTAGAGCCTCTCTCCACACAACTCACCAGCCGTGAATGGGAGAACAGCCCAGAGTATAAGTGACAGCTGCCACTCAGCCAGGTCATTATCAAGCATCCAACATGGGTTTATCAGCCAGGCACATCTTGACCCTTCTCCATTTCAATCCAGGGCCATTCACAGGGTTAATAGCACAGCCAGACACAGGTGCTTCCCTGGACAAATCTCCCTTTGCATAAGGGGCTGGTTAAGCCTATGAGCGCAGAGACAGAATTACAAGGACAGTCTCAGCATTTCTTAATCTATTATTGTCTAACAGGAGAACCTAGGACCCCGTCAGGAGACAACCC
>NW_027058717.1:0-2221 GCF_011386835.1 Chrysemys picta bellii | reverse complement strand
TCATGGTTCATGTCTACACATGCACAGTAGTACTGTGACAGAAGCGCTCAGTACTTTTAATCACTGTTTCGCTTTCTAAATCAGAAAAGCCCAGGATACCTATATTAGGATGGTGTCTCGTTACAACAGTATATGTATAAACTAATGGAAAGGAAGGTCCTTAGTCAGATTATTTTTGCATATTTGTTAGTAATTGAATATTTAAATGTGTAATAAACATCTGAAAACATCCACTCAATGTGCAGCAGCAGTCAAAAAATGAACAGAACACTGGGAATCATTAAGGGATAAGATAATAAGACAAAATATCATATTGCCCTTATATAAACCCATGGTACTTGAATACTGCATGCAGATGTGGTCACCCCATCTCAAAAAAGATATATTGGAATTGTAAAAGGTTCAGAAAAGGGCAACAGAAGTGATTTGAGGTATGAAACAGCTTCTGTATGAGCGGAGATTAATAAGACTGGGCCTTTTCAGCTTGAAAAAAAAAAAAAAGAACTAAGGAGGGGATATGATTGAGGTCTATGAAATCATGGTGTGGAGAAAGTAAATCAATTTCATTTGGTGACCCCTAGGTCTTGTGTTAATAGGCAGCAGGTTTAAGACAAACAAAAGGAAATATTTTTTCACACAACACAGTCAGTCTGTGAAACTCTTTACCAGAGGATGTTGTGAAGGCCAAGACTATATAAACAGGGTTCAAAAAAAAGAACTAGATAAGGTTATGGAGGATAGGTCCATCAATGGTTATTAGCCAGGATGGGCAGGGATAGTGTCCCTAGCCTCGGTTTACCAGAAGCTGGGAATAGGCGACAGGGGATGGATCACTTGATGATTACCTGTTCTGATCATTCCGTCTGGGGCACTTAGCATTGACCACTGTCAGAAGACAGGACCACATGGGCCAGTATGGCTGTTCTTATGTTCCTAAACATTTTAAAAGCCCCACACAGAGACCAAACTCAAACTTTAGAAATAATGTATTTTCACATGTCTTCAATATAAAAATGTCTTTACTCAACTATACCAATAAAATCAAATTTCTATGAAGGATTAGGAATTCCAAAAGTTGTTTAAAGTTGGATAGAGTGTCTTTCATCACAGGTAACAGTTACTCATGAAAAAGGATCTAGTCTTACTGCGCAAATACTCTTGATATCATGTTAGTTCCCACACAATCTAAAATCTGGTAGCAGTATTACTGTAAATTATTTACATGAGAAATGCATCTAAAAATGAATCCAATTTTTCCTACAAACTATTTACATTAGAGCGTTGAAAATACTAGAACACATACTTTATATTCCATATATTCAAGTATTTCCATATATTCAAGTTAGCATTACTTCTAACACGAAATACTGCCACAAGGATGTTTCCATTTCGTTTTTGCAAATTACATTTGCAAAAAAGCTACAGTGAACTCTGATCATACACACAAGATCCACTAAAAATTTGCATGCAAGCTAACCCAGAATTTAACAGAACTAGACGCTGGCTTATCTTATTGATGATAAACTGAGCTTTATCAACACGCAGTATTTTCTTGTTAGTACAAACACTTGTTTTCCTGCTTTAATCACTTTTGCATTCTAAAAATCTGCTAAAAAAAGTATTCAGAAGGCTTTCAAAGCAGATTCTTGGTGTTGACAATCTTTCAAGACCAGAGTAAAAGTACTTCATATGAATTTTTATATGCAGTGCTTTTCACCTTTATTCCCTACTACAGAACCTTCTTGAAAAAAAACAATTTAATATTCACACACTGAAGTTTTAGTATCTTTTTGTGGGCACCACACGAAAAACAAATTTAACATTTTACCACTAATCCCTGATTTACTTCCCCAAAATAAATTTAAAGCTTTTTTAAAAATATATTTGAATAGCATGAGAGCAGAACTGGTGGTGGTAGGACGAAATCACACACTTCTGTCTATAAGCATCTCAGAATAACCTGGGGCCAGATCCACAAAAGGACTTAGGCACTGCAACACCTAACTTTTAGTTGCCTAGCCACAACCTTGAGTTCATAGATTCCCAGGCCAGAAAGGACGATTGTGATCATCTAGTCTGACTCCTGCAGCACACAGGCTACAGAACTTCCCCAAAATAATTCCTACAGCATCTCTTTCAGAAAAAATACCAACCCAGATTTAAAAACGGTCAGTGATGGAGAATCTATCACAACTCTTGATAAATTGTTCCAATGGTTAAT
>NW_027058716.1:0-2222 GCF_011386835.1 Chrysemys picta bellii | reverse complement strand
TCCTTCACTGGCAATTTTAAAATCAAGATTGGCTGTTTTTCTAAAAGATCTGCTGTCAGAATCATAATGGTCCCTTCTGGCCTTGGAATCTATGAATCTGTGAATGAACCTATGAAAGACTTTTAAAGACTATTAGACCTTTAATTTTGGAGAAAACAGAAGAGGAGATAAAAAGGTGAAGAAAAATGCTTGAAAATCAGCTCTTGTTTCTTGCCACACAACTTCTAAGGGTGTGTGCAGGAGAAAGAGAAACATCCTTTTCTGATGACTTGAAGTGTCCATCCTAGAAAGGGCTGGAAACTACAGAGAGAGCAGCATCTACATCAGCAGGACCAGATCTTTTATTTCTTCTTTTGATTATGTTTCTTTGTCTTTGACCTACGCTGACTGAGATCCAAATCCACTTTGGGACTCGTGTGACGTGAGGGGTTTCCCCTGGAAAAATACTCAGGGCTCAGAGAGGGGGTAGCTCCAGGTTATTACAACAAAGGCAATGCAGATTCTTTGATTAGAGAATGAATTGTCAGTTGCCTCCCTGCCATGCTTTGTGGGGACATTCTATGAATACTTGAGAGTCCCCAACCCAACTCCCCCCAGTGTGCAAACAAGGCCTAGCAGAGCCCCGTGTGATATTGCTAGATACAGTATTGATTTCTGGGAGCTGTAGTCTTTGAGGTTAGAGAACTAGCAGGAAGGGTAAGCGCATCTGTATGTGCTGAGGCCAGGGGCTGCTGCAGCAGCTGCTTCTGGAGCTGTTTGATGTTGGATTTCACTTTTTTGGTCTCGGCCTCCACTGCTCAACAAAGTGGTGACTAGGATGGCTCTCCTACCCCTGAATCCACCTGCACCCTTTCTTCAAAGCCTAGGAGAGCTTCCAGTTGCTTTTAATGCTTGGATAAGAGTATCTGAGTACGATGTCCTTGCAGCTAATGACAGAGAACTCTCTGAAGTAAGAAAATGTGCTTTGCTTATTTAAGTGCCTTGGAGCAGAAGGGCAGCTATATGTTACACTCTTCCCTTCTGAATAATAAATATGATACAGCACTCTCTGCATTAATTTTTGTGTGTGTCTAAAGTGAATGTGGTAGCTGCATGCTATAAATTCCACCAGCGTGGAAACCAGGGGAATTGACAGATCAGTATATTGCTGCTTTAAGGGAACTGATTGTCACATGTGATTTTTGGCAACATGGCAGATGAAATTATTTGAGATCGGCTCATGGAGAAAACAGCTGTGCCTCGTATTAGAGAACATCTACTGCTTGAACCAGAATTGAAATGGCAGAAAGCTGTAACCATTGCTAATCACATCGAATCAGCAATGGTGGAGGTGAATATAATGAGCTCAGGGAACAGCAGGTGCGATGCAAGCCATGCAACCACTACATCTGGACTACAACAAGGCAACTGAAAAATTACAAGGGCAATGTAAATGAGAAGTAACATGCCCAGTGATTTCAAAACACACAAGGAAAAGAATGTCACCACTGTGAATGTAACACCCCACTATAGACTACACAGGGATCGGCAACTTTTGGCACATGGCCTGCCAGGGAAAGCCCCTAGCAGGCTGGGCCAGTTTGTTTACCTACCGCATCCGCTGCTTTGGCCGATCGCAGCTCCCGCTGGCCATCCAAGGCCAATGGGGGCTGCGGGAAGGGTGGCCAGCATATCCCTAGGGCTGTGCCGCTTCCTGCAGCCCCCATTGGCCTGGGACAGTGAACCGCAGCCAGTGGGAGCCGCAATCAGCCGAACCTGTGGACGCAGCAGGTAAACAAACCAGCCCAGCCAGGCCCGCCAGGGGCTTACCCTGGCAGGCTGTGTGCCAAAGGTTGCCGATCCCTGGACTATACTGGAAAGCTTGCAGTGGGAGCTCAGTGGCCTGCAAAAAGAGCGGACATTTCCCTAAGGTATGCTAACGCAACCCATCCTAATCAACAAGTACGTGCGGTTACCATGCCAGAGGTAACTTACTGCATTGGGTGTGGATGGAAGCAGCTCCACAGACACTGGATAAAATAACGTGTGCTGTTCATGTCTCTGCTGCAGCAGGAGTGAAGCCCCAGGTGGTGGAATGAATGTTGAACACTGGCTCAGCAGTTTCTATACTACCTGAATTGATTTGCTTGCAATACTTTGGACATGTATCAGTTACTGAACTGAGCTTACACCTAGTGTGCTACTTGATGAACCACATCCCTGTGCTTGGTTGACTACCTGCA
>NW_027058715.1:0-2225 GCF_011386835.1 Chrysemys picta bellii | reverse complement strand
TATCTATCCCACTGCTAATAATATTAGCATACTTAAAGAAAACAAATGCTTTTAAAAGAAGTTAGTTGTCAAAAATATGCCAAATCTGTTTGGAGTGTGCTACAAAGCCCAGTGTTTCTTCTGCTTCAGACTGTTTTTCCCCAGTTGGCCAGCAAGGCCACCTAGGAGAATACCGCTGCCCCGACCCCCAAGATGGATGCTCTATTGCATGGCAGTTAGACCCATTTTGCCTTAATAGCTTGTGCCTGTATCTAAATGATCTGCTCCCGTCTAACAGGCCAACACACGATCTCAGAAATCTAGTACATGAACTATATTTTGGGGTATAGATCAATATTCACCATGCATCCCACATTCAGAACTTTGCAGTGGGGTTTGAGCAGTCCATAAGCTTTGTGCTGGACCTCTGCAGAGGCACGAATGTCACCCTTAAAGAAATAAAATTCAGCAATTTTAGGCATGCATAAGAATAATCCCTATCTAGTTTCTCCTGCTTTGCAAGCATTGTCACACTAAGGGCCTGAAAAGGGCAGGGAGAAAAATCTGTAATGTTCATTTATTGTGGCAGTTACCTGAAACTGGTATTTATCAACACAGGTTTCTTGGCATGGAAGCAGACACTCCTCCAGCATGCAGCTGGAGGATGGGAATGAAGGAATGAGGAAGCAGAAGGCAGGCATAGAATGAAAGAGGATGGAGGGGAAGGGAAAGGGGGATAGAAATGACATGAGCAAGCAATTCTGAGAAGTCGCATGTGCAAGTGCATTGGCCACAGGCAAGTCTAACCTCCATGATCACATTGTGAGCATGACATCTGCATATCATATAACCCAGGCTGAGATCAAGAGGACTATTTCCAACAGAATAATCTGCCTTGAATATAGTTTTCATCTGTTGGGTAGGTGTGTTTCCTCTTCCTGTTTTTATTACATGAGCATGTTCTGGGCAGTGTGGTCAAAGCACTGAAAGGCACATTCTCCCCTTGTGTTTAAGTTGCTATTCTTCACTTCTAATGAGGTGCACAAAGCCATACTCTTCTCCACTGCTGGGAAGAGCTGATTCCTGCATTCGTCAAACAGGTTAATTTTATTCTGGTAAAGTTTCAAATTACAGATGAAAAAGTTACTCCAAATATTTTCAGCCTACAGTTTTTACTGATTTGGAATATCAGAATGTGTGAAATTCATTTCCTACTGATTTTATAAGAGCATCTTCTGCCCCATCCATATATTTAAATTTACTTCAACTCAGATGAGTAGGTCAATACCTGGTATTTTCTTTCTATAGACAAACAATTAACTACAAAATTTTAACACCCTCATAGTTAAACAGTTTGTTTTCATTTCTGACCTGATGTCTCTTTGCCTGGGATCACATCGGGGATCTGTCACACTATATCTAACTTGAGTCTGATAAGCCAAACAGTGTTATAAAGCATCAACATGATAAGTGCAGTGAAACTCGGATTACGTCAAGATTTGTTTTTGGTCTCTGCCACTGGAGTTGAAAAGTGAGGGCCTGCTCCTGAACTGGTATACACTGGCACAACTCCACTGACTTCAAGAAAACGACATCAGCTGAGGAGCTGGTCACTAGAGTCCATTTTCTTAAAATAAATAAATAAATAAAAAATTGCTACAGGGTTGCAAAAAAAGTCAGCCAACTCCTGTCATCTGTACTTAGTCTTTACTTAAGCAAAACTCTCATTGCAGAGTTTCACTTCAATAGGAGATTGGCTTCAGTTGGGTCTTATTTCAGTCCCCTCTGATTTGTGAGGGCCTGGCAGAATTAGTCCAAGTTTCAGGATGGGAGTTATAGACCTGATCTTGTCCTTTTGAAAGCAATTGAAATTTTGCTACTGATCACAATGGAGCACTTTGGGGCCCTTAAATACATAGCGTTTTCATGGATCATTAATGTCAAGTTCCACATCCCTTCCAAAGCAGGGGTTCTCAAACTGGGGGTTGGGATCCCTCAGGGGGTCATGAGGTTATAACATAGGGCATCACAAGCTGTCAGCCTCCACCCCAAACCCTGCATTGCCTCCAGTATTTATAATGGTGTTAAACATATAAACAAGTGTTTTTAATTTAGGGGGGTTGCACTCAGAGGCTTGCTATGTGAAAGGGGTCACCAGTACAATAGTTTGAGAACCACTGTCCTAAAGTGATCAGTCAAGTTCTATCAAGTTGCCCTTCATATATCTTTACTGACAACTGAATGAG
>NW_027058714.1:0-2226 GCF_011386835.1 Chrysemys picta bellii | reverse complement strand
AAAAGCTAATTCCCAGATTGTTTTCCTGCTCCTTAGATCACACATGACAGGTTGTTGCCTCCTTCATAGATTCATAGATTCTAGGACTGGAAGGGACCTCGAGAGGTCATTGAGTCCAGTCCCCTGCCCTCATGGCAGGACCAAATACTGTTTAGACCATGCTGGACCCTCTCCAATTTCTCCACATCTTCCTTGAAATGTGGTGCCCAGAACTGGACACAATACTCCAGTTGAGGCCTAACCAGCGCAGAGTAGAGCGCAAGAATGACTTCTCATGTCTTGCTCACAACACACCTGTTAATGCATCCCAGAATCATGTTTGCTTTTTTGGCAACAGCATCACACTGTTGACTCATATTTAGCTTGTGGTCCACTATAACGCCTAGATCCCTTTCTGCCGTACTCGTTCCTAGACAGTCTCTTCCCATTCTGTATGTGTGAAACTGATTGTTCCTTCCTAAGTGGAGCACTGTGCATTTGTCTTTGTTAACAGGTCATCCTATTTACCTCAGACCATTTCTCCAATTTGTCCAGATCATTTTGAATTATGACCCTATCCTCCAAAGTAGTTGCAATCCCTCCCAGTTTGGTATCATCTGCAAATTTAATAACCGTACTTTCTATGCCAATATCTAAGTCGTTGATGAAGATATTGAACAGAGCCGGTCCCAAAACAGACCCCTGCGGAACCCCACTTGTTATACCTTTCCAGCAGGATTGGGAACCATTAAATAACTACTCTCTGAGTACGGTTATCCTGACAGTTATGCACCCACCTTATAGTAGCCCCATCTAAGTTGCATTTGCCTAGTTTATTGATAAGAATAGCATGCGAGACCCTATCAAATGCCTTACTGAAATCTAGGTATACCACATCCACCGCTTCTCCCTTATCCACAAGACTCGGTATCCTAGCAAAGAAAGCTATCCGATTGGTTTGACATGATTTGTTCTTTACAAATCCATGCTGGCTATTCCCTATCACCTTACCACCTTCCAAGTGTTTGCAGATGATTTGCTTGACTACTTGCTCCATTATCTTCCCTGGCACAGAAGTTAAACTAACTGGTCTGTAGTTTCCTGGCTTGTTTTTATTTCCCTTTTTATAGATGGGCACTATATTTGCCCTTTTCCAGTCTTCTGGAATCTCTCCTGTCTCCCATGATTTTCCAAAGAGAATAGCTAGAGGCTCAGATACCTCCTCTATTAGCTCCTTGAGGATTCCAGGATGCATTTCATCAGGCCCTGGTGACTTGCAAGCATCTAACTTTTCTAAGTGATTTTTAACTTGTTCTTTTTTTATTTTATCTTCTAAACCTACCCCCTTCCCATTAGCATTCACTATGTTAGTCATTCCTTCAGACTTCTCGGTGAAGACCAAAACAAAGAAGTCATTAAGCATCTCTGCCATTTCCAAGTTTCCTGTTACTGTTTCTCCCTCCTCACTGAGCAGTGGGGCCTACCCTGTCCTTGGTCTTCCTCTTGCTTCTAATGTATTGTGGAAGCAGAGAAAGAAGGGACAGGAAGGGGATTGCAATGCATGACAGTTTTGTTAGCAAGAGTTAGGCTAACTGTAACCCTAATAACGCGAGATTTGTAGAAGCGAGGATTGTGTGAGGCGAGTGGGAAAGAACTGTGTGAGAAGTTGTTGCAACCTTGTGTAGATAATATTGTATGTAGACTAGAGTCTAAACAAGTGAGGAAAATAAGATATCAGGATGACCTATGTATAAACAAAATGCAGCTGTTGCTCATTATTGTCTGTAACAAAAGGTATAAATGCTTGCTGTAATTGTTTACCTGGGAGAGACCTGCCTAGGAGGGGGAGACCCTGTGTCCTAGTGCACTCTCTCCCTCTATGCAATTGATAGAGAGAGAATAAAGTATCTGACTTTGCTGTACCCAACCAAAGAGTGAGAACTGTGTTTTTCTCCGACAGGATTGATAAAAAGGCTTCTTGTTTCCCTTTATTCTCGTAGCCAGTTTGAGCTCATTTTGTGCCTTTGCCTTTCTAATCTTGCCCCTGCATTCCTGTGTTTGTTTGCCTATATTTATCCTTTGTAATCTGTCCTAGTTTCCATTTTTTATGATTCCTTTTATTTTTTAGATCATGCAAGATCTCGTGGTTAAGCCAAGGAGGTCTTTTGCCACATTTCCTATCTTTCCTACTCAGCGGAATAGCTTGCTTTTGGGCCCTTAATAGTGTCCCTTTGAAAAAACTGCCAA
>NW_027058713.1:0-2227 GCF_011386835.1 Chrysemys picta bellii | reverse complement strand
TACTTTTTTCAGTGGTGGTAGTGGGTATAATGGAGGTGATAGTGAGGGAGGTAGTGTCAGTAGAGGTGGTGGTGGGTCGGGTGGAGGTAGTGGTGAGGGTTGTCGTGTCCTTGGATGTCGTTGCGGGTAAAGTAGAGGTGGTGGGTACAGTGGATATGGTGCTGAGGGTAGTTGTCTCACTGGAGCTGGTCGTGGGTAAAGTGGAGGTGGTGGTGAGGGTAATTGTGTCAGTGGAGGTGGTGGTGGGTCGGGTGGAGGTGGTGGTAAGCGTAGTCATGTCAGTGGTGGTGGTGGTGTGTACAGTGGAGGTAGTGATGAGGGGAATCGTTTCAGAGGAATTGGTGGTGAGTACAGAGGAAGTGACAGTGTGGGTAGGCATGTCAGTGGAGGTGGTAATGGGTAAAGTGAAAGTGGTTGTGAGGGAAGTCGTCTCAGAGGATGTGGTGGGTACAGTGGAGGTGGTAGTGAGGGTAGTCGTGTCCCTGGAGGATGTGGCAGGTAAAGTAGAGGTGGTGGGCGCAATGGACGTAGTGGTGAGGGTAGTAGGATCAATAGAGGTGCTGGTGAGCGGTGTCGTGTCAGTGGAGCTGTTAGTGTCTAGGGTAGAATTTGTGGTGAGTCTAGTCTTGTAAGTGGAGGTGATGGTGGGTACAGTGGAGGTGGTGGTGAGGGTAGTTGTCCCAGTGGAGATGGCGGTGTATAGGGTAGAGGTGGTGCTGAGGGTAGGCATGTCAGTGGACGTAGTGGTGGGTAGGGTGGAGGTGGTAGTGACGGTTGTCATGTCCTTGGAGGTCATAGTGGGTAAAGTAGTGGTGGTGGGTAGAATGGAGGTGGTGGTGAAGCTTGTGGTCTCAGTAGAGGTAGTGGTGTGTATAGTGGACGTGGTGGTGAGGGAATTTATGTCATTGGTGGTGGTGGTGGTGGCTACACTGGAAGTGGTCAAGAGGGGAGTTGTGTCAGTGGAGGTGGTGGTGGGTACAGTGAAGTTTGTGGGGAAGGTAGTCATTTCAGAGGATGTTGTTGGTACAGAGGAAGTGGTGGTTAGGGTTGTCTTATCAGTGGAGGTGGTGAGTACAGTGGAGGTGATAGTAAGGGCTGTTGTGTCAATGGAGGTGGTGGTGGGTAGGGTGGAGTTGGTGCTGAGGGTAGTCATGTAACTGTTGGTTGTGGTAGCTACATTGGATGCAGTGGTGAGCATACTAGTGTCAATAGAGGTGGCGGTGGGGACAGTGGATGTGCTCGTAAGGGGAGTCGTTTCAGTGGTGGTAGTGGTGAGTTGGATGGAAGTGGTGGTGAGGGTAGTCTTGAAAGTGGAAATGGTGGTGGGTACAGTGGAGGTTGTGGTGAAAATAGTCATGTCAGAGAATGTGGCGGGTATAGGGGAACTGGTGGTGAGGGAAGTCTTGTCAGTGTTTGTCGTGGCGGGTAAAGTGGAGTTAGTGAGTGGTATGGAGATGGTGGTTATGGTAGATGTGTCAGTAGATGTGGTGGTGGTGGGTATAGTGGAGGTCGTGGTGAGCGTAGTTGTCTCAGTGGAAGTGGTGGTTGGTACAGTCGAGGTGGTAGTGAGGGTTGTTGTGTTAGTGGATATGGTGGTGGTTAGGGTGGAAGGGGTCGTGTCTGTAGTCTTGTAAGTGGTGGTGGTGTGTACAGCAGAGGTGGTGGTGAGGGTAGTTGTGTCTGTGGAGGTGGTGGGTACAGTGGAAGTGGTGGTGAGTGAATTTGTGTCAGTGGAGTTGGTCATGGTTACAGTGGTGGTGGTGGTGAGTGTAGTTATGTCAGTGGTGGTGGTTGGTACAGTGGACTTTTTGGTGTGGCTAATCATGTCAGTGGAGGTGGTAGAGGGTATAGAAGATGTGGTGCTGAGGGTCGTCATGTCAGTGGAGGTCTTGACGGGTAACATGGAGGTTATGGGTGCAATGGAGGTGGTGGTTATGGTAGAAGTGTCAGTAGAGGCTGTGGTGGGTACAGTGGAGGCAGTGGTGAAAGTTGTCGTGTCAGTGGAGGTGGTGGTGGGCACAGTGGAGGTGGTGGTGAGGCTACTATTATCTGTGGATGTGGTGGTGGGAACAGTGGAGATGTTGGTGAGGGGAATCATGTCAGTGGAGGTGGCAGTGGGTACAGAGGAAGTGGTGGTTTGGATAGTCATGTCAGTGGAGCTCGTGGTGGGTAAAGTGGAGGTGGTGGGTACAATGGAGGTGGTTGTTATGGTAGAAGTGTCAGTTGA
>NW_027058712.1:0-2232 GCF_011386835.1 Chrysemys picta bellii | reverse complement strand
CTAGACCTCACCCACTGCAACTTGAGACCATTGCTCCTTGTTCTGTCATCTGCCACCACTGAGAACAGTCAAACTCCATCTTCTTTGGAAGCCCCCTTTAGGTAGTTGAAGGCTGCTATCAAATCCCCCCTCATTCTTCTCTTCTGCAGACTAAACAAGACTCTCCTCGTAAGTCATGTACTCCAACCCCCTAATCATTTCCGTTGCTCTCTGCTGGACTCTCTCCAGTTTGTCGACATCCTTTCTGTAGTGGGGGTCCCAAAACTGGATGCAACACTCCAGATGTGGCCTCACCAGTACTGAATAGAGGGGAATAATCACTTCCCTCCATCTGCTGGCAATGTAGGTTCTTTGATATTCCTTCCTAAATATTGGGCACCAGAATTAGACACAGTTTCTCCACTGGTGGTAGAATCCGTGCAAACTACAGCAGTAATTTAACTTCCCTGCTCTTACTCTTAATCCACCATCAGCCTCAAGTCTTTCTAGGGTTGCTAAACGTCTTATCGCACAAACCCAAACACCCGTGCCCCTTCCCCGAGGCCATGCCCCTGCCTCGCCCCTTCTCTATGCAATAGAATAAATGGACACAAATCAGACGTCAAGAATTATAACATTCAAAAGCCAGTCGGAGAACACTTCAACCTCCCTGGACATCAATAACAAACTTAAAAGTGGCAATTCTTCAACAAAAAAACTTCAAAAACAGACCCCAAAGAGAAACTGCAGAACTGGAATTAATTTGCAAACTGGACACTATCAAATTAGGCCTGAATAAAGACTGGGAGTGGATGGGTCACTACAAGAACTAAAAACTAATTTCCCCATGCTAGTTTCCCCTTACTGTTACTCACATCTTCTTGTCAACTGTTTGACATGAGCTATCCTGATTACCACTACAAAAGTGATTTTTCATCCTTTTGATAATAGCCCCCTTTAATTGAATTGTCTCAACCCCCCACTTGGTAAGGCAACACCCATCTTTTCAAGTGCTGTTACATATATCTTCCTACTGTATTTTCCACTCCATGCATCTGATGAAGTGGATTTTAGCCCATGAAAGCTTATGCCCAAACAAATGTGTTAGTCTCTAAGGTGCCACAAGTACTCCTTGTTGTTTTTTGCTCATACAGACTAACACGGCTACCACTCTGAAACCTATAAGAATCTGTGTACCAACTAATGAAGGCTTGACAATAAGCTGAGGCCTAGTGGGTCTGTTAATAGTTATGATAGTCTATGTAGTACAGGATGTTAGCATGACAGCTTAACCCAGGGGTCGGCAACCTTTCAGAAGTGGTGTGTTGAGTCTTCATTTATTCACCCTAATTCAAGGTTTCGCGTGCCGGTAATACATCTTAATGTTTTTAGAAGGTCTCTTTCTATAAGTCTATATTATATAACTAAACTATTGTATGTAAAGTAAACAAGGTTTTCAAAATGTTTAAGAAGCGTCATTTAAAATTAAATTAAAATGCTGATCTTACGCCACCAGCCTGCTCAGCTCACTGCCAGCCTGGGGTTCTGTTCACCTAGGCCAGCAACGGGCTGGTCAGGGCCTGCGGCCAGCACCCCCCAGACCTGGGCGGGGAGTGTTTCAGGGGTCAGGGCAGAGGGCTGAGGGAGGGGGTTCAGGGCAGAAGGCTGGGATGTGTGTGGGGGGGGGTTTTCAGAGATCAGGGCAGAGGGCAGGGGGCTGCAGGGCAGAAGGCTGGGTGTGTGGGGGGGGTTCAGGGCAGAGGTATTCACCCATGAAAGCTTATGCTCCAATATATCTGTTAGTCTATAAGGTGCCACAGGACTCTTTGTTGCTTTTTACAGATCCAGACTAACACGGCTACCCCTCTGATACTTAACAGTGATAGACATTCTATCCAAATATGCCTGAAAGACAGAACGAGTGGTGAGGTATCCAAGGCATTTAAAGATATTTTCACTGAAGGTCGCGTGCCTCAAAATTTACAAACCAATTGGGGGAAAGAATTTTTAAACAAATATTTAAGCAGATTGCTAAAGTGGCATGGCATTCACCATTTTGTTACTAATAACGAAGTCCAAGCCGGGGTTGTGGAGCGATTTAACAGAACTTTAAAAACTAGGATGTGGAGATATTTTACAGCCCATAACACCTTTCACTACATTGATGTGTTACCTGACTTTATAAAGAGTTACAACCAGAGCTTTCACAGAACTATACGTACCAGACCTGTTGATGTTAACCCTTCAAATTCT
>NW_027058711.1:0-2233 GCF_011386835.1 Chrysemys picta bellii | reverse complement strand
CAAATGCTGAATACCAAGAACTTCTCACTCGAATCTGCCGAAGCCGTGGCTGTTCAGCTCCTCTGAAAATCAATCCACTCGTTTAGATGCCTGAATATGAATGTTAGTGCCAGACTTTGGACAGTGACATAGGAAGACGTTGGCCTGAGCCTATGCATGGACTCTCATCCTACAATCCAGCCCCTCAACAGATACATCCCAGCTTCTGACTGTGAGCCATTCAGCTACAACGGGGAGGCCTAGATGCTGTAAGTGAATTAACATGTAATGATAGATAGACAGATAGATAGATAGTAGAAGCTATTCTTTCTACCATCTGCCGTACGGATTTGCTCTGTAGAGCTTGCTGTCCCTGTTACTCATGGGTATTTATGTTCCAGAGCCCCACATGAGAGAGGGAAGGATTTCAGGCCCAAGGCCCAAGTGGGGCAGGAAGAAGCACACGCTCACCTCAGTTGCCTTCTTTGCTGAGGTAAGTTTTGTTGACTTGTTGAACTGAGATTGCAAAGCGTTGCTCAGTCCCATATTCTCACAACTGGCAGTGCCCCATATATATGTCTGGGGCACCTTGCATCCCCATTTCTTGACCTGTAAGTGGGGTGGCCTGGGGTTTATGTAAAAGGCAGGGATTGTGTTGAAACCATAATCATCCAGATACTTCTGAGGAAATCCCTCTGGAACAGTGGAAATAGCGCAGCATTCGGCCATCAGTCCCTCGGTAATTTCCCAGATTGTGACTGCGTTTGATTTCCCGTGAGACGTCTTGAAAACTGCTCTCTTTGTTGAGAGGCTGAACCTCTGAAAGTTCACCCTGGAGAATGTAAGCATTGACAGGAGAGCCGTTGTGTTGATTCCCTAGGGCGCACTGTCCAGCATGCCGGCAGACAGACCCAGATCAGAAGGCCTGGACTTGGTACTTGATATCCTTAGGTTAGTGCAGTGAGGAAGCAGAGGTCCCAGGGTGTGGGTCAAGGAGATGGCAATGGGGACGCAGAGGCCCTGTCATGGCACCAATGGGGTCTAATTTGTACTGTGTGCTTTGGTCATCCACTGTGTGATGATCCTCTTCTGTAATGGGCACCATCGGCCTGTTGTAATGGCTCCAACACCACCCTCCTCCCAGCCTCAGGAGAGGGAGGTGTTCCCAAGGGAGAGGGGGCATGGCTGCGGCATCCCCGAGGCTTCTCTGCTTTATGCTGGGGGCTGGCCCAGTGGCCAGATGGCCTCCAAGTTGGTGGGGGTGGTGCACAAAAGCAGCTTTCAGGCACATTCCCACGCAGCTGCCAGGATCTGCACTGAGCCTAAGATCTGCAGAACCATATCACAGGCTGGGCCTCAAGGCTGGCAGGTTGGCAGATGCTGCACTGAGCAGCAGAGTTACTCTGTATCCTGAGTCAGGAAGCTTTTCTGCTGCTTCGCTGATCAGAGGAGCCTGGTAGTTAAATGAGGCAGGAAGATACACCTGGTTAATGCAAAGACACAGATGGAGCCCTGGAAGCCCGTATTTCCTGGTGGTTAGTCAAAGAAGATCAGGCCTGGGCAATATGACTTGACAGTCCTCAGCAAGGACTCATCAGAGAGACCCTCAGATGTAAAGAGGGAGGAGGTGGGGGATATTGGGTACAAACTCCCCAGATCCAGTTCCTTAGTCCGGGATCTGAGTGAGGGTGAGACCAGCCCGTCAGTCAAAGGAAATAGTGGACAGTGAGATGGTTATAGGCTAAGCCTAGTGATGCAGGAATGAGTCCAACCCCTCTTTGTTCATGGTGGCCTGATCCAAACAAAGCTCACGGAAGTCAGTCTCTCTGTTGTCTTTAATGGGCTTTGCCCCAGGCCCATGGAGAAGAGAATGTGTTCTTTGAGCCCTACAAAGGACAGAGCAGAGACCATTTCCGTCATTAATAGTGTGATGATTGAGCTGGAATAAAGCTAATCCAGGGTTCCCCTTTCTCTGCTGTCGCTAAACTTCTTTTTCCCTTGTTGATCCCCCAACACACGAACTGCTGGGCACCGCCAAAGTCCACAAACAGGAGAAAAGAGGGAGGAGCAGCATCCGCCTGCTAAAATTCATGGCTGAGGACGGACCAAGTAACCTTTGACCCTGACTAGCTCATTATGCGTTCCACAGGGGACCCTTATTACATAACAGTACAGTGATTGGCCAGCCCCAGGCTGGCAGGAGAAACCCAGAGCACAGCAACCTCTGTCCTCATGACTGAAATGGGCTAGTGCC
>NW_027058710.1:0-2234 GCF_011386835.1 Chrysemys picta bellii | reverse complement strand
TTGCTCAAAGGAGAGTTTTAGAAAATACAAGCCCTCTCTCTATAAACTCAGAGGCAATGCTATCACTTCAGGGTAATGCCCCTAACACTTATCACACAAAAGCTCTTACCTGACAACTGGCTCTGTAATAGTGAAGGATGTTCCCTGTGATGTCTGCCTCCACTCGGGAGAGAAGCTGGTCTTTTGGAGCATGAACAGCCACGTTGCTGTATGTCAGCATCAGGGTACTGCGAGTCTTGCCTCTTTTTCCACGGTGGTAGTCCTAGACAATCGGAAACGTCACTAGAGACAAGTTCTTGTGATTCATTTTGCCTTGGAATTCTGATCTGCTGCTGACCGAGAAATTGCTCACAGCAGCAATGGCAGTTTGCACTTGCAAAGCTCTTTTCAGCCAAAGATCTCAAACCAGTATTTAAGCAATATAATAACTGTGTGAGGTAGGGAGTTATTAGTATCTCCATCATTCCCACAGGTCACTCTGACACAGAGAGCCTAAAATGCTGAACCTACAGCAGTGAAGTACACGGGAGCTTAGTCGTTGACACTGGTGGGTACAAGATCAGGCGCTAAATGTCTTGCCTAAGGCTGCACAGTGAGTAAATGCAGAGCCAGCAATGGAAGCCCAGAGGCCTAGTCTCCTGCTCTATCCTCTAGATCAGTGGTTTTCAACCAGGAGTACTTGTGTACCCCTGAGGGTCTGCAGAGGTCTTCCGGGGGTATATCAACTCATCTAGATATTTGCCAGTTTTAGAAGCATAGAATATCAGGGTTGGAAGGGACCTCAGGACGTCATCTAGTCCAACCCCCTGCTCAAAGCAGGACCAATTCCCAACTAAATCATCCCAGCCAGGACTTTATCAAGCCTGACCTTAAAAACCGCTAAAGAAGGAGATTCCACCACCTCTGTAGGGAACCCATTCCAGTGCTTCACCACCCTCCTAGTGAAAAAGTTTTTCCTAATATCCAATCTAAACCTCCCCCACTGCAACTTGAGACCATTACTCCTTGTTCTGTCATCTGGTACCACTGAGAACAGTCTAGATCCATCCTCTTTGGAACCTCCTTTCAGATAGTTGAAAGCAGCTATCAAATCCCCCCTCATTCTTCTCTTCTGCAGACTAAATAATCCCAGTTCCCTCAGCCTCTCCTCATAAGTCATGTGCTCCAGACCCCTAATCATTTTTGTTGCCCTCTGCTGGACTCTTTCCAATTTTTCACATCCTTCTTGTAATGTGGGGCCCAAAACAGGACACAGTTTTCCAGATGAGGCCTCACCATCGTCGAATAGAGGGGAACGATCACGTCCCTCGATCTGCTGGAAATGCCCCTACTTATACAGCCCAATATGCCATTAGCCTTCTTGGCAACAAGAGCACACTGTTGACTCATATCCAGCTTCTCGTCCACTGTAACCCCTAGGTCCTTTTCTGCAGAACTGCTTCCTAGCCATTCGGTCCCTAGTCTGAAACAGTGAATGGGATTCTTTTGTCCTAAGTGCAGGACTCTGCACTTGTCCTTGTTGAACCTCATCAGTTTTCTTTTGGCCCAATCCTCTAATTGTCTAGGTCCCTCTGTATCCTATCCCTACCCTCCAGTGTATCTACCATCATTTTACAACAGACTGCCTGCAGTTAAGCAGAGAGGAGCACAATCTGGAGCTGGGGTTCTCTCAAATGATTTTTATCATCTGATGTCTCATGGCTTGAGCGCTCCTCCCATGCACAATGTGTGGGAACTACATCAGTCGCTTGCATGGAAAAGACATCAGACGATAAAAATCATTTTAGAGAACCCCAGCTCCAGATTGTGCTCCTCTCTGCTTAACTGCAGGCATCACGTAGAACGCATACATTGGGGGACAATGCTAGCTGACCAGAGCAGACACTACCGCAGGGTTGCTGCCCCCGCTTTAGAGGGGGAGAGGAAGTTTGAGAGAAGCCCCTGGCTCCTTTACCTTCAGGTGGCTGATGAACCCAGAAATCTTAACCTTGCTCATTGCAGCCCCAAACTCCTGAAGTGCGTTCAAGGTGAGGTCCAAGTGGCTCTCAGCAGACAATGCAAGGATGGAAATGACTCCCTGTGACCCAAGAAAAATACTGGTTAGGATCTAACTAGGTGCCTGATAGACCCCACGACTCCATTCCTTTCACCTGAAGTGGTGTAAAATGCCAGTGAGGCCTGAGACACATGGGGAGCGGGGGCTGAGTGAAATAGCAATGAAGAGGATATGACGC
>NW_027058709.1:0-2236 GCF_011386835.1 Chrysemys picta bellii | reverse complement strand
CTTAACCCAAATGTTGTCTTCTCCACCTGTTGTCTCACACACAAAAAACTGGTGAAGAACCCATTCATAATAAGCCCACCTCACCTAACCCAGCAAAGACCACACTCCCATCAACAGTAGCGCACTAAAAGCTCAAACTTAACACTTACCTCATGGATGCAAGCAGCTCCTCTGCTCCCACTGGCACTACCATTACCAGGAACCATGTAAACCAAACGGGGCGCACTTGCCACAGCCCATTCCCTCAGTTCTGGACTCAGATCCCCCTGTGGCACACAAACAATAAATGCCACATGATTGCTAAATGCCACAACAGCACAATACCACACTCCCTTTGCTAAACTGACCTATTCAACACCCCAAAAGAGCCCCAGCACACCTATACCTACAATGAAGCAACAACCAACTACTTCTATACAATTAAAATGAACATGCAAAATACTCACAATTTACACAATACTCATGGCCCTTTCCCCCCCATGACAGGGGCCCCATCAGTAACTAGAATGCTCACATCCTCCTCAGAAAACCAACACCCAATAGAAGACAGACAAACAAGGTAGTGGTGACCAGTGATGCAAACCCAGTGCCCTGTAAGAGAGAAGAACTGAGAATGGAGCATCTCTAGTTACAGGGAAAACACACACTCCCACCATACAATGAGCTCGCTCATACAACCGTTAAGATGGAGCAGACTTTAGAGGACTCCCGTCCCTAAACAAGAAGCCTCAACAGCACAAATACTTCTGACCATCAAACACTTAGGCAGATACTTAACTTTGACAGCCACTCCCAATCTCCTTTTCCTTTGTACACGGGCCTTCGCTCCCATACATTGGCATCCATCCAACGCAGACATACAGCTATGCCACGACAGACAAAGATAGAACTAGTCACAACCCTCCATGGAACGAGGTGACGCAGTACCAGATATGGATGCACCTGCAAATACAAACAAAGCTTGACTGAAAACCTACTCACAAAGCTCCCAACTATACAATATGAAAGATGACCTCATCTGCATACTGCTTACTTCAGAGGGAACACCTACTACACATTACACCCCCCTCAGAGAACACACTCATCCACATGGAAAATGGCTACACTTCTACAATACTGATGGCCCTCCCCCTTTCCCTCTGCCACAGGGAGACATCGCTAACTAGGATGCTCACATCCTCCTCAGAAAACCACCACCATGTAGAAGATGGACAAAGGAGGTAGTGGTGACCTGTCATGCAAACCCAGTGCCATGTAAGAGAGAAGACCTGAGAACAGAGCATCTCTAGTTAGACAGAAAAAATCTGCCAGCAATCAGCATTCCTCCAGGGGAAACACACTCTATTCATACAGTGAGCTCCCTCACATGCCCATTAAGAATAAGCACAGTTTAGAGGACTCCCATCCATAAACAAGAAGCCTCAACAGCAAAAATACTTCTGACCATCAAACTCCTCAACAGATACTTAACTTTGATGGCCACTCCCGCTCTCAAGATGTTCTTTTCCTTTCTACACAGGCCTTCGCTCCCATATGTCAACATCCATACAGCAATGCCGTGACAGTCAAAGAAAAGTAAAGTAGTCACGCCCCACAGTACCAGATCTGGATACATCTGCAAATACAAAGAAAGCTTGACTGAAAACCTACTCACAAAACTCCCAACTACACAATACAAAAGATGACTTCATCTGCATACTACTTCCTGAAGAGAAGGAACATCTACTACACATTACACCCCCACTCAGAGAAGCCCCACCCCCACCCCAGACACTCTCATCCACATATTGCTGGTCCTCCCCGTGTCCCACCAAAACAGGGACCCATCGCTAACTAGGATGCTCACATCCTCCTCAGAAAACCACAACCATGTAGAAGACAGACAAGAGATGAAGTGGTGAGCTGTCATGCAAACCCAGTGCTGTGTAAGAGGGGACAACTGAGAATGGAGCATCTCTAGTTACAGACAGGTCACTCTGACAGCAATCAACCTTCCCTCACGGGAAACACACACTCCCTCCATACAACAAGCTCCCACCCACCCCTCACGTGCCCATTAAGAACAGGCAGAGTTTAGAGGACTCCGATCCCTAAACAAGGAGCCTCAACAGCACAAGTACTTCTGACCATCAAACCCTTCAGCAAATACTTAGCTTTGATGGCCACTTCCACTCTCAAGCTCTTCTTTTCCTTTCTACACAGGCCTTCACTGCCATACATCCACATCCATACAGCA
>NW_027058708.1:0-2239 GCF_011386835.1 Chrysemys picta bellii | reverse complement strand
GAATGTGTTTCAGTGGTTTAGGAATCCCCATAACACACTGTCCACTTTTCCATCAGGTGAGAGACACATTTTTACAAGTATTGAAAACTGATATTCATTTAAAGTGCACCCAACTCCTTAAAATCCCTGTCCCAGTAGCAGACATTCCCACTACAACCTCCCGTTGCTCACCCCTTCCACCCAGAGAAAGTCTTAAAAAACAGATAAAGTAGATTTTAAAAAATGTAAAGTGTGGGCAAATACCCATTTTAATAGTGCTACAGAGATGTCTCAGTCCCCCTCCCCTGGCAATGACAAATGACTAAATTTAGTTGCTTAGGCACCTAGTGGGATTTTCAAAAATGATGAAGTGCCTAAGTCTGATTGGAAGTGCTTTTGAAAATACTGTATGGGGGGAGGGATAGCTCAGTGGTTTGAGCATTGGCCTGCTAAACCTAGGGTTGTGAGTTCAATCCTTGAGGGGGCCATTTAGGGATCTGGGGCAAAAATCTGTCTGGGAATTGGTCCTGCTTTGAGCAGGGGGTTGGACTAGATGACCTCCTGAGGTCCCTTCCAACCCTGATATTCTATGATTCTATTCTGTGTCTATCTTCCTCTTTGGGCACTTAAATACCTTTAAATACTGCAATGATTGTCCTATAGAAAAAACCCAGATACATGAATATTTACACACTCTAACAGTACTCTCATCCTGTCTATATTTGCTACGGGAAAGTCTTAAAAGTTGAGGAAGTAGAGTGTTGAAAATTGTTTCCATTAGCAGAGAACTGTAAAAACCAGCAGGCACAAGAGCAAGCAGAAGTAAAAGGGGCGTGTGGGACGGCTATGTGGTATGGCGGTAGGAGGAGAGATGCTGTTTAAAAGGATCCAAATTGTACATATTTTGGAAATGTTTTTGAGGAGAGAGTACCCAAGACTCCCATCTGGTTCAGAGATTTAAAACCTCTAGAAAATTTAATTCCTTGTTTTGTCATTGGTGTACCTAACCATTTTTTCTAGTTTATTTAATTTATAAAATTGAGCAAAATTGAAATCCATCCTCATTTGTTACATTATTTCATATCACCTTTAGTTTATAAACCTATTCAGATATTCTTATGACTTCCAGAAGGCTAATATTAAAAAAAAAATCCAAAGTTCACAATGCTTTTAAGACCGCTTGCCTCCTGTACATTTTGTCAACTTTCCTAACAGATCAATTAATGTTTTTGATTCCTTGTAGATCGGTGATGTGACTTTTTGCCAGGAAATTCATCTTTTTAGATTAATGCATACCAATAAAAAAATTGGTAATAATAACTTTTTCCATCATCGGACATTTGATTCCTGAGGATATAGCAAGCAAAATATTAATTATCATTTTTTATTTCCTAAAATTAATTGCTACCTGTACTATATTTTTTAAATAAGGTGTAAATATATCTTTAATGATATAGGATCAAATCATGTCTTATTCTGTAAGGAGGCATAAAGTGCTCTTTTCCTTCTTAGTGCAAGTGTGCTGTACCATGTGGGTAATCAGTAAGTGATTGCTGCACATGTGGGTAATCAGTCTCCACAGAGCTGCAGCATCCTTATCTTACACAGATGGGTGAAGGAGCAGGGGAGCCTTGTCTCTGCCCCTCAGTGTTCCCAGCAGTCTAGTTATGCCAGGGCATGGGGAGTATATGCTGCAACAAGTATAGATAGACTGACCCATCACAGTTTACTTCCTCACAGGAGTAGCAGGGAGGAGGAGCAGCAATAGATTGTGACTCCTTGAGTGACAATCTCCCTCTTGGGTTCCTGCCTGCAACAACTCTGCCCTTTACTCTGGGACAGATTGCAAACTGATGATCAGGCTAATCATGAATTCAAATTCACTGTCATATTTTTTACGTGAGCACTAGCCAGAAAATATAAAATAATTTCATCTTTGTGTTCTCTTCCATACGCAAAATGTTTTTAATAGCATTAAAAATAGCATACTACACATGGAAAATTAATAAATGTAAAGTTTAAACCAGTCTGTTAAGACACGCCTTTATACATTTATTTAGCAGCTACTTGCAAATGTAGTATGTAGAAAGTGCTGCAAAAAAAATTATACAGCATACTGTAAGAGAAATATCAGAGAGGTAGTCGTGTTAATCTGTATCACAAAAACAATGAGGAGTCTGGTGGCACCAAAAGCTTATGCCCAAATAAATCTGTTAGTCTTTAAGGTGCCACCAGACTCCTCGTTGTTTTTGTAAGAGAA
>NW_027058707.1:0-2239 GCF_011386835.1 Chrysemys picta bellii | reverse complement strand
GGAGTTGTGCCTAGCAGAGACGTGGCTGCTGGTTAATTTCATACAGTGGCATAGCGGAGCTCTGTAGTGGCCCTGGAGAGGGTGGAGAATTGGACTCAATGGTCCTGTGATCTGTCCTTTCCTTGGCCATGCTTCTGCTGGCTGATGCTGGGTCAATCATGTCCCCTTTCTGTGCGACAATGGGGCAGGCCGAGCACACCGCCTGGGAGAAGGAAAGCTTGAATTTCAAAAAAGAAGGTCGGGCCGGGTGGCTAGTTTGCAAGAGTTATGTCAATCCCACATGCTCTAGGGGTCTGCACCACCAGCTCCAGCTTCCAGGACAATGATTAGGTGGTGGGATATGGCCCCTTCCCCCTAGGGGCGGCTGGTCCTGACCCAGCCCCAGAATGAGTCGGGGACTGGCTGGCTCAGGGGATGGGGAAAGAGATATGGGACCTTTACCCTGTTGGGGGCTCTGGTTCCAGATTTTGTCATTCCCATCAGTGCGCAGTGAGTTGTGGAGGTTCAACCTGTTGCCCCGGAATTTGACATTCCTCCGTGTACCCCAGAATTTTATAGTACTGCAGTCAGCCCCTCTTGTGCGTTCAACCACTGCCAACTGAAAATGAAACATCCCACAGCTAGGAAAATCTTAGGCCTTTGCGAGGCAAGGCTAAAGAACTGCATGCTTGCAGTTTGCTAATCCGAATGGGAGGATGGGACAGAAATTTAACGGATTATAAGTATGGAAGAGAGTGAGTGACTCCTTCCTTGGTTGTAAGTGCCCCTGGCATATGGTTGTTAGGACTAGAAATACTAGAAATGTTTTGAGATAACGAGTAGTTTGTTGAAATGAGAATTGGTGATGTAGTAGAGGTTACTATGCTGACCTTCTAGGGGTCACTGGCTCCGTGCTTTGTTTAAAGTTAGCTATAAAAGATTAGACAAAAGAATTTGCTTTGGAGCAGTCTGAGGAAGTTTTCTCTGGGCAAGGACCTGATGTCTAAGCTCTCCAGCAGTAAGAAGAAAGAGAGTGCCCGTCAGAAAACTGGCTGCTGATTCCGCCAAATCATTTCGTCACGCTAGGTAAATATAAATGTTTTGAAATGCTCTAAACATATTGTGACTGTGTGTGTGTGTGTGCACACTCCTGCTTGTGTGAATTATCTATCAGTCGGATGAGCTGTGCTCCCACTGATTTATTCCTGAAACCACCTGGAAAGAAACAGGTAAGTTACCATGGCTTTGGGTTCTGAGAAACCCAGCATAACAAGCCCAGCACCCCAGGTGCGCAGGTGCCCCTATCCCAAACTTCGCCAGTCCTAGAGCAGGTGGGCTGAGAGCTGATTGGACCACATATTCCCGGCTCCACAGAGGGGATCTGTGCAGGGATGTGGGTTGTGGGGACGGGGCACTGTGTGAGTGTGGGGAGCTCTCCCTGTTCCTCATCTCCTTCCCGGGAATTGGGGGGGGGGGCAATTGTCGTCTGCACTGCCAGCTAGCTGGTTAAAAACCTGTCTTTGTTGCCTGTATCCTATAATTCCCAATTTCCCAACACTCGAGAGTGTATGGCTCTTCCTCACTGAGCACTCGCTACTGGGGGCAGGTGGTCTAGCCAGGACTCCTGGGTTGTAGCCCAGCTCGGAGAGGGGAGTGGGGTCTAGTGCGTTAGAGGGGGGGCGGTTGGGCAGTCTGGACTCCTGGGTTCTCATTTGGGCTCTGGATACACCGTGTGATCTCTAGGCTTTGTCATCTGCCTCTTCAAACCCCAGAGCATCATTTACCTCCCCGTATAATCTTTGTTCCCCATTATCTCACCATTTAACTTCCACACAGCCCCAAGACACTCACACACACTCTCTCTGTCCCCCCTACTCAGGAGCAGCTAATCAACCTCACAGACCAGGATACTGTCTACACACTAAATATGCTTTAATGCACTGGAGGTGGAGGAGTTGCAGAGGGAGGGTCAATCCGTGGGTTCCCAGGAGGTTTATTAGCAGGATCCTTGTTAATGAATGAGCAGGCGCTATCGGGCACTGGATGCTCTTGGCTGCAGGGAGGGTTTCTTCAGGGGATTGTAATTGCTCAGCTCTTCATTCACAGCCCCCCGGGCTGGTCACGTCCAGACTCTGCTTCTGCGGGACACACAGCAAGTGAGGTTAAGAGCAGTGAGGATGAGGTCAGACTATGCAGCGTCTGGTCTAGTTGCAAATGGGAAGGGAGACTTGCAGGGGAAACCGGGTGCTGCACAGGTTCA
>NW_027058706.1:0-2239 GCF_011386835.1 Chrysemys picta bellii | reverse complement strand
GAACAAGTTCTCTCCCTCCTCCTCATGACACCCTTTTAGATACCTGAAAACTGCTATCATGTCCCCTCTCAGTCTTCTCTTCTCCAAACTAAACAAACCCAGTTCTTTCAGCCTTCCTTCATAGGTCATGTTCTCAAGACCTTTAATCATTCTTGTTGCTCTTCTTTGGACCCTTTCCAATTTCTCCACATCTTTTTTAAAATGCGGCGCCCAGAACTGGACACAATACTCCAGCTGAGGCCTAACCAGAGCAGAGTAGAGCGGAAGAACGACTTCTCGTGTCTTGCTCACAACACACCTGCTAATGCATCCCAGAATCATGTTTGCTTTTTTTGCAACAGCATCACACTGTTGACTCATATTTAGCTTGTGGTCCACTATAACCCCTAGATCCCTTTCTGCCGTACTCCTTCCTAGACAGTCTTTTCCCATTCTGTATGTGTGAAATTGATTTTTCCTTCCTAAGTGGAGCACTTTGCATTTGTCTTTGTTAAACTTCATCCTGTTTAACTCAGACCATTTCTCCAATTTGTCCAGATCATTTTGAATTATAACCCTGTCCTCCAAAGTAGTTGCAATCCCTCCCAGTTTGGTATCATCCGCAAACTTAATAAGCGTACTTTCTATGCCAATATCTAAGTCGTTGATGAAGATATTGAACACAGCCGGTCCCAAAACAGACCCCTGCGGAACCCCACTCGTTACGCCTTTCCAGCAGGATTGGGAACCATTAATAACAACTCTCTGAGTACGGTTATCCAGCCAGTTATGCACCCACCTTATAGTAGCCCCATCTAATTTGTATTTGCCTAGTTTATCGATAAGAATATCATGCGAGACCGTATCAAATGCCTTACTAAAGTCTAGGTATACCACATCCACCGCTTCACCCTTATCCACAAGGCTCGTTATTCTATCAAAGAAAGCTATCAGATTGGTTTGACATGATTTGTTCTTCACAAATCCATGCTGGCTGTTCCCTATCACCTTACCACCTTCCAAGTGTTTGCAGATGATTTCCTTAATTACTTGCTCCATTATCTTCCCTGGCACAGAAGTTAAACTAACTGGTTTGTAGTTACCTGGGTTGTTTTTATTTCCCTTTTTATAGATGGGCACTATATTTGCCCTTTTCCAGTCTTCTGGAATCTCTCCCGTCTCCCATGACTTTCCAAAGATAATAGCTAGAGGCTCAGATACCTCCTCTATTAGCTCCTTGAGTATTCTAGGATGCATTTCATCAGGCCCGGGTGACTTGCAGGCATCTAACTTTTCTAAGTGATTTTTAACTTGTTCTTTTTTTATTTTATCCGCTAAACCTACCCCCTTCCCATTAGCAAGTACATTGCTCAGGAGTGCAAAAAATCCACACCCTTGAGCAATGTAGTTATACTGACCTAAGCCTTGGAGGAGACAGCGCTATGTCGGTGGGAAAGCATCTCCTCTTGGGCTGGTCTACGCTGGGGGGGAGGGAGTCGATGTAAGATACGTCACTTCAGCTACGGGAATAGCATAGCTGAAGTCGACGTATCTTATTTCGACTTACCTCGGGTCCTCACAGCGCAGGATCAACGGCCGCAGCTCCCCCGTCGACTTCGCTACCGCCGCTCACCCTGGTGGAGTTCTGGAATCGACGGGGAGCACATTCGGGGATCAATATATCGCGTTTAAACGAGACGCAATATATCGATCCCCAAGAGATCGATTACTACTCACCAATTCGGCGGGTAGTCTGGACATACCCGTTGACATGGCTACCGCCTCTCTGGGAGGTGGATTAACTATGCCAACGAAGACACCTAATCCAATGGGAGAGTATGTCTTCACTTAAGTGCTATAGTGGCATCGCCAAAAGGTTTTAAGTGTAGACCTAACAGGTGCTGGCTTCCTCTAGCTCCCTGGGGGTGCTCAACCCCCCAACCCCTGCCCAGCCCTGCCTTTTCCCACCCCCACTCCACTCCGTCTCTTCCCACCCAGTTCTCCCCCCTCCTCCTTCATGCAGTGGAACAGCTGATCTTGGCAGGCGGGAGGCATTAGGGGAGTTGATCGGCGGCCTGATGGGAGGCACCCAGGGAAGAGGGGAGCTGGCTGCTGGTGGGTGCTAAGCACCCGCTATTTTTTTTCCCCCACAGTCGGCATCTATGGGGAGCATTATTATCAATTTAGGGTGAAATAGGCAGGGCCAGCTACAGGCACCAGCTTGGCAAGCAGGTGCTTGGGGTGGCCACTCCGCAGAGGG
>NW_027058705.1:0-2239 GCF_011386835.1 Chrysemys picta bellii | reverse complement strand
CAATCCTGCTTCTTACCTCTGGAGGAACTTTGCTACAAACTGAAGCTCTGAACAAAGGACTGATGACCCACCCCAGCTGGGGATGTTCCAGAGACTTGATTTGAACCTGCAGTTTATTCTATCGCTGCTGCAAGCCTGAACCAAGAACTTTGCCATTACTGTATGTAATTGATTCCATTTAACCAATTCTAACTCTCATCTCTATCTTTTTCCTTTTATGAATAAACCTTTAGATTCTAAAGGATTGGCAACAGCTTGATTTGTGGGTAAGATCTAATTTGTATATTGACCTGGGTCTGGGGCTTGGTCCTTCGGGATCGAGAGAACCTTTTTTTCCCTTTTACTGGGGTATTGGTTTTCATAACCATTTGTCCCCATATCAAGTGGCACTGGTGGTGATACTGGGAAACTGGAGTGTCTAAGGGAATTGCTTGTGTGACTTGTGGTTAGCCAGTGGGGTGAGACCGAAGACTTCACTGTCTGGCTGGTTTGGTTTGCCTTAGAGGTGGAAAACCCCCAGCCTTGGGCTGTAACTGCCCTGTTTGAGCAATTTGTCCTGAATTGGCACTCTCAGTTGGGTCCCACCAGAACCAGCATCGTTACAGGCCGCCCCGGTCGTCGGCAGTATTTCGGGGGCGAGACTTTCCGCCGCCTCTGTCGGGGGTGGCATTTAGGGGGCGGGACCTTCCGCCGCCTAGGGCGGCAAAAAAGCTGGCGGCGCTCCTGGGTGAGGAGCAGGAGATGAGCGCACGGGGCAGCTGAAAAGGGATGAGCCGGAGTGAAGCTTGAAACACAAATGCAGGGGCCAAGAATCCCAATTCATCCATCCCGGACAGAGGGAGTCAAATACTCGCTGATGGACAATTGGTTCAGATTCTGGGACTGGTTCCTTGTGCAGCAAGTGAAGTTAACTGCACCTCAGAGCCGTGACAGAGCACTGTATAACCAGTGTCTAGTGACTCTCACCCTGGGCTCTCCCCAGTATAGACTCTTTTTCACACTAGTCGAATGATGTTCAAATGCTGAGAAGGAGCAGGGAAGAGGCACAGAAATGACTTGTGGCCTGGCCAGCACACCTTCCAGCAGGCAACCCGAGGGGCTGCAGCTAGTCAGCTTGACTAAGCAGTTCCGAGGTCTGTCATTAAGGTCTATAGTCACCCAGCAGGAGGAGGTAGCTGCATTTCAGGTTTTTGCTCTAGCAGACAAAGGTGTAAGGAGAGTTGGCAAAGCTGATGTTAGAAACATTGACACTGGAAATCCATGTAAGTGTAGAAGAGTGACGGAACCAATCATGCGGGGACGTGGGAATTCACTCTCACCTGGCCTCTGGGGATGGAGGCAGCACGTGGCTGGCACTTCTCGCTCCTGCCGTACGAGGGGCAGGTGCTGCTACCGACTGCTCCCCCTAACCCCCGCCCTGCTGCGCTCTGGGGATGCTGCCCTGCTGTGGAGCTCTCAGGTGTCTTGAACTGGAATTTGTTTGGAGAGAAACTGCTAAGAAGCCTTATCAGCCCCGAGCAGAGAGTACCTGGGAGCCTGCCTGGGTCGGGCGGGTCTGGTACAGCCTCCCCCAGATAAGGCTCTTCCCTGGACCTGCCACTCATTGGAATCTGGAACGATTCCCTCCGAGGTAACACCTGGGGCAGCCAGGGCAGGGCAGGGCACGGCCTGCTCCCCTGGAGCGTTAGGGCTTCCAGGAGTCAGAGGTGTCAGTGGAGCAGGTTGAACGTTAAAGGAGCGAAGGCAGTTGGGGGGCAGAGGAATTGGGTGCTTTGCCATTGCACTTGATCAGCTCAATTTGAAAATTCTTTCAAAGGAAATCCAGATGTATACATCTGACTGGGGTACATGTACACACATACACACGCATACTCACACGTGCACACACTCATGTGCACATACACGTACACACATACATACGCACATGTACACATACATATATATACAGACATACACATACACGCACACACGCTGTCCCTGGAGCGCCCCAGGATGCGACTGACGGGGTGGCTGGCTATTATGGAGGCACAAAGGGGTTAGGAGAAAATAATCAAGAAGAACTTTTGCTGAAAATGCAAACCTAAGCTGGAAATCTGTGCAGGGCTGGGCTCAGCGAAAATGATCTTTTGAGCTGCTCTTATTAACCGTGGTCCTGTACTTCCTGGTTTGCATCGGACCCAGGCAGGAGACTGGGCTGCTCTCAGCTGTAGAAGCCATTGGAATGAGCCAGGTCGGAATG
>NW_027058704.1:0-2243 GCF_011386835.1 Chrysemys picta bellii | reverse complement strand
CCTCCCCCACCTCCAACATAAAGCCTAAAGTATACCATGTTAATTCTCTTAAGCCCTTTTATTTCAGAGAATTAAACGTTTGCCAGTTTACAGCCCAGGAAACAGATAACGCGGAGTGGCCTGAAGGTGTCTACTATGAAGGAAAAAAAGATGGTGGCGTGGAAGAGGTGAACCTCTCCACGACCCTTGAACGTCTGCAGCGACAGCAGATCAAGGAGCTGTGCACAAGCTTTGCACCAATTTTCTCAGCCACTCCAGGATGGACCGAACGGGCATACCACTCCATTGACACAGGTAATGCTCACCGTATTAGAACCCCACCCTACCGGGATTCACCTCATGCCAAAACTGCTATACAAAGGGAGATCCAGAACATGCTACAGATGGGTATAATCTGCCCCTCTAAGAGTGCATGGGCATCTCCAGTGGTTCTAGTTCCCAAACTAGATGGGGAAATACGCTTTTGCGTGGACTACCGTAAGCTAAATGCTGTAACTCATCCTGACAACTATCCAATGCCACGCACAAATAAGCTATTGGAGAAATTGGGACATGCCCAATTCATCTCTACTTTGGACTTAACCAAGGGGTACTGGCAAGTACCACTGGATAAACCCGCTAAGGAAAGGTCAGCCTTTGTCACCCAGGCAGGGGTGTATAAATTCAATGTACTCCCTTTTGGGTTGCGAAATACACCCGCCACCTTCCAAAGACTTGTAGATGGTCTCCTAGCAGGATTGGGAGAATCTGCAGTTGCCTACCTCGATGATGTGGCCATTTTTTCTGATTCATGGGCAGAGCACCTGGAGCACCTGGAAAAAGTTTTCAAGTGCATCCAGCAGGCAGAACTAACTGTTAAGGCTAAAAAGTGTCAAATAGGCCAAAACAGAGTGACTTACCTGGGGCACCAGGTGGGTCAAGGAACTATAAATCCCCTACAGGCCAAAGTGGATGCTATCCAAAAGTGGCCGGTTCCAAAGTCTAAAAAACAGGTCCAATCCTTCTTAGGCTTGTCTGGATATTATAGGCGATTTGTACCCCACTACAGCCAAATCGCCGCCCCGCTGACAGACCTAACCAGAAAGAAACAGCCAAATGCAGTTCAGTGGACTGATGAGTGTCAAAAGGCCTTTAACCAGCTTAAGGCAACACTCATGTCTGACCCTGTGCTAAGGGCCCCAGACTTTAACAAACCGTTCCTAGTAACCACAGATGCGTCCGAGCGAGGCGTGGGAGCAGTTTTAATGCAGGAAGGACCGAATGAAGAATTCCATCCTGTCGTGTTTCTCAGTAAGAAACTGTCTGAGAGGAAAAGCCATTGGTCAATCAGCGAAAAGGAATGCTATGCCATTGTGTACGTGCTGAAAAAGCTATGCCCATATGTTTGGGAACGGCGTTTCCAACTACAAACAGACCATGCTGCGCTACAGTGGCTTCATACCGCCTAGGAAAATAACAAGAAACTTCTTCGGTGAAGTTTAGCTCTCCAAGATTTTGATTTTAAAATACAACACATTTCGGGAGCTTCTAACAAAGTGGCTGATGCACTCTCCCGAAAAAGTTTCCCAAAGTTAACTGGTTAACAATTGTTCTTGAAATAAAACATATTGTTAGTTTTTATATAATCAGTCGTATGTCTAAAGGTACATGTGTCTTATTAACTCTGTTTTCTCCTAGAACTCCAGAAAGAAATCACAGCCAGTGTGGAACCGAATGTCCAACACTATCTGTGATTTGGGGGGCGTGTCATAACTATAAAGGTTAAACACAGCTGTCCTGTGTACAGTACTATAAAATCCCTCCTGGCCAGAGACTCCAAAATCCTTTTCCCTGTAAAGGGTTAAGAAGCTCAGGTAACCTGGCTGGCATCTGACCTAAAGGACCAATAAGGACCAGCCCAGTCCCTCCCACCATCACTCTTGGTTCCGCCACCCCTGCTGCTACAAGCAGATGGAGGAAACCCTGACAAGAAAGCATATTTTTATTTGAAGGTGCAGGACATTGTTTTAAAATGACTCCAAAGCACAGGTGCAAAAGCATTTTTAATTTAGTGACAAGCCAGTGTGCAGGTTACCCTGACAGTAATGTTAATAGTTTAATATTTACACCACCGCTCAAATATATAACCCACTTAAATGAAATAAATTACAATAAGCATCTCTGTTGCCGGCTTTCCTTAGACCAGAAGGCTGTAATACACACTGTAATTACCGGAAAGAAGACCAGAGCAATTATAAGACAGC
>NW_027058703.1:0-2244 GCF_011386835.1 Chrysemys picta bellii | reverse complement strand
CTGTTATTACTTGGAACCACTTAAATTCTACTGTTTATACTTAATTAAATCACTTTAATTAATTAATTAATTAATTAATTAATATTAAAAATTACAGAGTAAAACAGATTTGTTTGCGGTTTGGACCCCATTGGGAGCTGGGTGTCTGGGTGCTGGAGATAGGAGCACTTGCTAAGCTGTTTTCAGTGAACTCTGCAGTTTTGGGGGTGTGGTTCAGACCCTGGGTCTGCGTTGCAGCAGGCTTGCGTGTCTGGCTCAACATGGCAGGGCTCTGGATGACCAAACTGGCAGAGAAAACAGGCTCAGAGGTAGTCTCAGCACACCAGGTGATAGCCCCAAGGGGGTGTCTGTGACCGAACCTGTCACAGTGGCGTAGTCGAACAGGATTTGTGCACAGTTGATTGCTTTGTGACACTGGTAGTGATTTTAAGTGAGTTTTAAGTGTGGTGGCCGGAGAACAGACAAAGTCGTTACTGGTTTGTTATTTTCTGTTTACTTTGGTTTAATTCAGCTTGTGTAACTGGCGGGTATGCATTTCACGGGTTATATACTAAATCAGGGATCGGCAACCTTTGGCACACGGCCCACTAGGGAAAGCCCCTGGAGGGCTGAGCCAGTTTGTTTACCAGCCGCATCAGCAGGTTCAGCTGATCGCAGCTCCCACTGGCTGGAGTTCGCTGTCCCAGGCCAATGGGGGCTGCGGGAAGTGGCGTGGGCCAAGGGATGTGCTGGCCACCCTTCCCGCAGCCCTCATTGACCTGGAGCGGCCAGTGGGAGCCGTGATCAGCCGAACCTGCTGATGCGGCAGGTAAACAAACCCGCCTGGCCCATCAGGGTGCTTACCCTGGTGGGCCGCGTGCCAAAGGTTGCCGACCCCTGGGTTAGTATATAACCGATGATATGAATACCTGGCAGTTACACAAGCTGAATTAGCATATCTTTTCCCCAGTGATCCGTTCACTCATGCTAACCTGAACCCCACACTACCAAGCAATAGTATAACTCAGCATTTAGCAGAGGCAGATAGGAAATTTGTCAATGTCAAAATGATTGACGTTTAGCAATAAACCTGACTGCCAAGCAATTGACTGTCCAATTTATCAACAATAGGCAGCAGAGTGCAGCTGATGATGGATGACAGGAAGCTATCTGTTACACTGTATCACAGCAGTGAGAAAGGAGTGACTTAGTTAACAAGGGCCACTTGCAAAGGTAAAAAATTAAAAGTGGGGACTATACTGTATAATGGGCACTGGGTGCAGCAGAGGGTAGGGGTGGGGAAGTGGCAGCTATACTGTATAATGGACACTAGGGGCAGCATTGCATGCGGTTGGGGAATCGTCAGCTTTACTGTATAATGGGCACAAGGGGCAGCAGAGGTTGAAGGTTGGGTAGGGTCAGGGGCGGCTCTATGTCTTCTGCTGCCCCAAGCATGGCAGTCAGGTGGCAGTCAGGCGGCTTTCAGTGGCACGCCTGTGGACAGTCTGCTGGTCACGCCGATTCGGCGGCGTGCCTGCCGGAGGTCCGCCGATGCCACGCCTTCGGCGTACCCGCCACCAAATTACCACCGAATCCGCGGGACCGGCGGACCTCCCGCAGGCACGCCACCAAAGGCGACCTCACTACCGCCCTCACAGTGACCAAGAGGCAGCCCCCCACGGCTTGCCGCCCAGGCATGCACTTGCTGCACTGGTGCCTGGAGCCAGCCCTGGGTAGGGTCAGGCGGTGGTCAGAAATTGTGTCAAAGACTTTTATTTTTCAGTTCCTGCAACTTTAGACTCTCTTGTTTGCAAAGAGCAGTATATTCCCCTGTTGTAAGAGTCAATCCCCAGCCTCAGAGTAGATAAGATTAATTAATACCAAGGGAATTCATTACTCCAACAGTGTATCTATTCATTAGAGCTAATGCAAAATTTCCCCGTATTTTGCTGAACTTTTAACCTTATACTTGTGAATGTGGCCAGGTAGGAGATATGCCTGGACCTGCCATGGTCCTTGAAAATTTTCCATTCATCACAGTTCAGAATGGACTTGATTTGCAAAGGGGCTCAGGTCTCATTGATTTCAGTGGGAGATGCGGGTCTCAAATGTTGCTGTAAATTACACCCAAGGCTTTGATCAGTGTCTGGAGAATAAGGACACAAATAAATCACCTGCGGGAGCAGAACCTTTTCTGTTGAATGGACATTTCATGTAGAGCAACAAGGATGATGCAACGGCCTGTAGCTGTCGCCTAACAACATT
>NW_027058702.1:0-2245 GCF_011386835.1 Chrysemys picta bellii | reverse complement strand
AAAACCTAGGAATTTGTGAGTAAAATGTTTCAACTTGGGAAATAGGGAATTTTCATTCAAAACATTTTACTCACAAATTCCCAGATTTTGAGAAATTTCCCAGGATATAGAAGCACTGTAAAAGAACGTTATCTGGGATTTTTCACCAGATTTGGGACATTTTTAGCACGAGGTTGGGAAAAGTTGGCATCACGCTATAGAAGCACTGTTCCAGTCCGGTGTTCATCAGAATCAATCAGCAATCACATGTCAAGCAGTAATTCGTTTGAATCAGAGGGCAGAAACAGCTCAATTTGCATTTTAGCAAACAGGAGGCAGGAAGAAGCCACCCCCACAGAATTTCCTTCAGCCCCAGCCTCTGTCCTTACAGCTTGAATGAACTTTCCTTTGGAAGGTAATCTTCACAAGGATCCATTTCAAAGGTTCACTGGACTATAAAAGACAAAGGGCAAAGAGCCCCATGTTATCTTTTCACCTAAAATGACAAAGAAACTGAGCACTTTAGTCTTTGAGGAGAGATCTTCACCATGGGGCAGTCAGCTGTCTTGCTGTAAGAAGTTTGTGGTAAAAATCTTACCTGATACCTAGACCATTCTTATTAAAGTTTTAGCATCAGAAAATGTATTTTTACTTTTGTTTGTAACCCTTTCTAACTTAATTCCTTCTACATGGTATCACTTAAAATCTGGTCTCCTTTTGTTAATAAGCTTGCTTTACTTTTTATCTGAACCAACCCAGTGCTATGTTTGAATGGTAAGCCACTTGAAATGATAAAGCTGGGCATTTTGTCTCTTCAGAGGACCAAACAAACGATTGTTCCTCTGCATGGTCCAAGAAAGGGCTGGAAACTGCAAACCACACAGTTTTGTGAAAATGAGAGACTGGGGCATGTTGTGGTCCTCTTGCCGGGTGTAACCAAAGCTGGTGGATACTGGAGTGTAACAAGGAGGCTGCCAGAATCAGAATTGGTGAACCACAGCTGGTTAACTCAGTCTTTGCTTGTCTACTGGTATTCAGGCTGTGAGCTACAGCAGCAGAGCATTTATGGCACCCAGGGTTACAGGCAGTAACACAACCACTTACTGGTGTGGATTGCACCCCACAATGTGAGTATCCATATCCCTGCAACTAGAGTCTCTGGAAACAAGAGTGGTTTGTCAGAGTTTTTTAATTGTTAGTTTCCCCAAGAGCGCTTCCTTATTTGCTTTTTGAGTTTGGGTGCTAGAAGAGAAGGAGATTAGGATTATTTGAAGGACAGCAGGGTAGTCCGCTAGTTAGAAAAGATAAGGAATCAGGACTCTTGAGTTCATTTACTTTCATCATAGGGAAGTCAAATAAACTCTTTATGCTTCTGTTTCACAAACAGTCAAATAAGGCCTCAAAGAAATCCTGTGAGGATTAATACATTCAACAAGCAGGTTTGTAAGGCTCTTTGAGATCCTTCAATGAAGGGCGCTACATAGAGTATTGGTGATCAGGCCCACTGCCTCCCAATCACCCTCTCCTTGCCTGGGGTCACCCTACAGCCAGTCTGCCTCATTTCCCTCACCTTTCCCCAAAGGACTTCTTAAATTCCACACCCTTTTGTCCACTCACAACATCCCTTCTTGAGGTCTGGGTTTATTCAGATAAAATATACTAACAAAAAAAAAAAAAAAATTCAAATTGCTGAAGCAATCTATTCATTTTATCTTCTTGTCAGATCACTCCCCAGCCTTTCCCACCTGTAGCCTCAGCCCCACACCCCAGGACTCTATGCTGGAGCCTGATCACTCCTAGCAGTCTCTGATCACTGTGCTCCCAGGCCTTCCCTGCTTTAATAGGCGACTCCCAGACCCTGCCTGGCTGAGTTCAGCTTCCTGGCCCAAACCCAGTCAGGATTTCCTACTGGAACCTCATACTCACTAGGTTCTAGCTTCAAAACTCCACTGACCTCAGGATCTTTGCTACAGGAGCCTCTCTCTTTCTTTGCAATTTCCTGCTGATCGATAAAGGAAACCACCTGATCCAACCCAGGTGTGCCTTTTGAGTAATCAGGGTTGGCTAGCCCCAGTACCTCTAGCCTTTAAGAGTCAAGCTACCCTGTTGTTCAATGGTATTGTTGGCTTTGCTGATGGTGTTTCTCTTCTTTGTGCTTGCTGACATACTACTGGTCAGTTATTTCAAGATTGCATGTGCCTGAGATAATTTAGTCTGGGTAACAAGTTTTTCATAGTACTCACACTTACCGTAAAGATAGCAAATA
>NW_027058701.1:0-2246 GCF_011386835.1 Chrysemys picta bellii | reverse complement strand
TACAGTGGGATATATGGGACAATCCGCAGGAATGTAGGCATGAGGAGCTCACTCCCATAGCCCCGGTAGCAGCGATCCAACGCACGATGGTATGACTCCCATAGATGGTGGGGGTAGCACAACCGTTACCACAGTTCCAGTATCGGCCACTGATTTAAAGTGTCATACCCCAATGGACCCCTCCCTCAAGGGGTTCCCCTGGGGGAGGCAGGTCAGCATTGCATATTGCTAACACTGTTGCAAGCATCACAGGGCATTTTAAAAAGGGTCAAAGGTATGTGAGTGTGGAATAAAAGATTCCCGTGCAGGTTGCAAGAGGCCAGAGGGGGAAGGAGGAAAAAAGCAAAAAACAGGTTAACTCGACACTCCAGCTCACTCAGTCAAAAAATAGGCACCAACTCCAGCCCAAGGCCGCAGCTCACAGCCGACGCTTGGCTGCCTGCCAAGAAAGATGCAGCTAAACAAATCTGCAGAGGCAGCCCATAACAAGCAAAATAAGCAAAGGCCTGCATGGAGGAAAAAAAAACCAAAACAAAGTCTAGCCGGTGTGTTTTGGGAAAGTTAAAAAAAACACACACAAAAAGCCGGTTTAAATTGGTACAAAAAACACCAAAAGCAGAGGTCGCGAAACAAACCACCCCCAAAGAAACCCTGGACTGAAAAACCCTCCCAAAATCCAAAGCAAGTCAGAGATCACAGCGGACCCTAAACAACCCATGCACGGGACAAAAACTCCCGTCCACCCCACCCCCTCTTCTTCTTACGTTACACCCCAGGCTTGGCCAGCCTCGGGTAGTGCGGGTATAAGTATGAAAGTGGATTAGGGCTTGGGGCACTAACACTTTCTTCCTTCCTCTGAGTGACGTAGGGAACCCCCAGCACTCTCCGCAGTTATTTTATTATTTTATTAATAAAGCTTTAAAATTTAAACACTTGGTGTGTTTCGTCATCTCCTCCCCAAACAATCCTGCGGCTTCAGCCTGATCACCTAACACCTCAGGCAAATTGGTAACATAAATCTGTCACAGTTTTGGTGGAGAATTGCGAAAGAGGGCGCCCTGTGGAGCACACCAACTGTTTTGCCCTTGGTATTTCAGGTTTGCTCTGTCCGGCACTGTTTGTATTACATGTTAAGAATTTTATAATTAAAGGTGTGCCCACTTTCAACCGTACCAGGTCTAAAAACCAAATAAAAAGGTTTAGCATTCCTTTCTCCAGTTCGCAGGGGTAGGGTGCAGGTGGGTATACTCCCAGGTTGTAAAAGTCCTGGGTAATGGGAGGAGGACTCAGGGAGTCTCGCTCCATGCATATAATCCTTGGTGCATATACCCTCAGCCGTAGCATGCCTAAGTTAAAAAGAAAAACATAGGGTGTCTCACTCTGCCTGGAAAGGGTTTTGGTGTATGGGCCCTCAGTAATATTGGGCCGAGTAATACGGAGGGAGACTTAGCGTCTCTCCCTCCGGCCCAAGGTGCCGGCGTGGGCTACGTAAAACCTCAAGTAATTAAAAATCTTAAAAGTGGTACTAACGAATGGTGACAACATGTTCAGGAAACAGAAGGGTACAGCTGCGGACTCGGGAGTCCCGCAGACGTGGGCTATGGCATCAATGATGGGTTCAGGGCTGGATGTACGGGCATTAGGGAGCGGGGACATGATGGTCCAGCTGCCCAATCAGCTGGTGTCACAGGAGGCAGGTGGACCTGATGCCCAAGCCACAGGGGAGGCAGCAAAGAGGGACAGGACCCTGCTGCCTATTTCAAAGGGGGGTGAGGACCTCTCCCGGCTGAACAGGGCTCTCACCAAAGTGGTATATAATCCCTGGGGTTCCGAAGCAAAGCTTCAGAAAAAAGTTCAGACTTGGCAAAATTTGTTATTCTCCTTGAGAGTACTATTACTAAAGAAAAAGGCAAATTGGGAATGGGGGGAAGAGCAGGGTGCGTCTTTAAGGCTTTTAAAGCAAAAGGCTTCACAGCTCCAGCACTGCATTTTCCCGATGAGTCACAGCCTTTTGTTATTCGATTGGCTGCCAACAATACGGCCTTGGCTGCTACACTGTTACAAAATAATGAAGATGGAAGACTGGTTCCAGTAGCATATACAGCCAGGAAGCTGCAAGGAGCTGAGATAAATTTTGATCCCTGTGAACGCGAACGCCTGGCAGCCGTCTGGGCAGTGCAATCTTTCGAGCCACTCACAGGAATAGCTCCAGTCACTATTCAAAGCACCCACACTCCACTAACATA
>NW_027058700.1:0-2247 GCF_011386835.1 Chrysemys picta bellii | reverse complement strand
TGCTCTTGTTGCCAAGAAGGCTAACGACATTTTGGGCTGTATAAGTAGGGGCATTGCCAGCAGATCGAGGAACGTGATCGTTCCCCTTTATTCGACATTGGTGAGGCCTCATCTGGAGTACTGTGTCCAGTTTTGGGCCCCACACTACAAGAAGGATGTGGAAAAATTGGAAAGAGTCCAGCGGAGGGCAACAAAAATGATTAGGGGTCTGGAGCACATGACTTATGAGGAGAGGCTGAGGGAACTGGGATTGTTTAGTCTCCAGAAGAGAAGAATGAGGGGGGATTTGATAACAGCCTTCAACTACGTGAAGGGGGGTTCCAAAGAGGATGGAGCTCAGCTGTTCTCAGTGGTGGCAGATGACAGAACAAGGAGCAATGGTCTCAAGTTGCAGTGGGGGCGGTCCAGGTTGGATATTAGGAAACACTATTTCACTAGGAGGGTGGTGAAGCACTGGAATGCGTTACCTAGGGAGGTGGTGGAGTCTCCTTTCTTGGAGGTTTTTAAGGCCCGGCTTGACAAAGCCCTGGCTGGGATGATTTAGTTGGGAATTGGTCCTGCTTTGAGCATGGGGTTGGACTAGATGACTTCCTGAGGTCCCTTCCAACCCTGATATTCTATGATTCTATGATTCTATATATCAGAGGGGTAGCCATGTTAGTCTGAATCTGTAAAAAGCAACAGAGGGTCCTGTGGCACCTTTAAGACTAACAGAAGTATTGGGAGCATAAGCTTTCGTGGGTAAGAACCTCACTTCTTCAGATGCAAGTAATGGAAATTTGCAGAGGCAGATATAAATCAGTGTGGGGTCCCATGCGGAGCGGATAAAGCACACGACCACTGTGGTTGCAGGCTGAATCCGAATCCTGTTTATTGCAAGCTTTCTTTTATAGTTTTTCTCTACATTACATAACACAATTAGGCTATAATCACACATCTACGGATTGGACAAGAAGGAGAATCATGTGTTTATCACATGTATAGCCCCACACCGATTGGTTCAACCGTTCCTTACATAAGGCCATGATTTATTACCTTGTTTACCTCATCTTATATAATTCCTAGACCACCAGGGGGCCTTACATAAGGCCATGATCATCTTATATAATCCTAGACCACCAGGGGGCCTTACATAAGGCCATGATTTGTTTACCTGGCAAGTGTCCCATCGTGACCCTTACCTCCTCATGGAACTTTTCATTAGGTTGGTGTAGGGATGATACATCCCCACAAATCAGTATGGAGATAACGAGGTTAGTTCAATCAGGGAGGGTGAGGTGCTCTGCTAGCAGTTGAGGTGTGAACACCAAGGGAGGAGAAACTGCTTCTGTAGTTGGATAGCCATTCACAGTCTTTGTTTAATCCTGATCTGATGGTGTCAAATTTGCAAATGAACTGGAGCTCAGCAGTTTCTCTTTGGAGTCTGGTCCTGAAGTTTTTTGCTGTAAGATGGCTACTTTTACATCTGCTATTGTGTGGCCAGGGAGGTTGAAGTGTTCTCCTACAGGTTTTTATATATTGCCATTCCTGATATCTGACTTGTGTCCATTTATCCTCTTGTGTAGTGACTGTCCAGTTTGGCCAATGTACATAGCAAAGGTGAATTGCTGGCACATGATGGCATATATAACATTGGTGGACATGCAGGTGAATGAGCCGGTGATGTTGTAGCTGAACTGTACCTGTTTTTTTCCATTGGTCCAAAAACACATGGAAGATGTGCAGATTTTTATTTCTGTGGGCCAAACCACCCTATGTAGAAAGGTAAATGTCAGAGCTAGAAAAGCTCTGCAAGGGTAAGGGTCCTTTCAGGAAACTGTCCTCAAGTCATTAATTCTTCTGGGATTGTTCCCTCCTATGGTGATAGTGATCAGTGTTTCCACACACAGGGGAGAGGCAGAAGACTGGGTTAATCCTGCAGCGACTCTGCCCCTACCCTTGTTCTCTGTACGCTCCCTCTACCAGCCCCTTTGGCCTCCCTAGGATTCCCCCTACCATTACTCCCTTGGGTCTTCTTTCTCTGGAGCGTCTCATGAAGTAAAGTCTGTCATTACAGGTTCTTATCTCTGTAATGTATTTAATTGTGATGTATTGATTAAGTGTTAATTAATTCACTATGGGAGTCCCCCTACAGCCCTCTGTATAAATTGATCCCCTTCTTTCCATATATTTTGCCCATAGGGTTTTTTGCAGCCCTAGGGCAACCAGCAATAACCCCTGTGCCTTTGCAACGGGTTGAGGGAAGGG
>NW_027058699.1:0-2247 GCF_011386835.1 Chrysemys picta bellii | reverse complement strand
AGACAAGACAGAATAGGGAAATGGGCCCAAGTTACCACATTCCATTAACAAGTCCTTCCTTCTTCCATGATGGTTGTCACATCCCTTGATCTCCTGGTCTAGTCCTTCAGCCACGTTCATCGGTTTCTGGTACAACATTTCTCCACCCTTGGGCCCCTTTTATCTGTACTCTCATACATAATCCCATTCTCAATTGGCTTAATTTCCCCCCCAAATTTTAACCAACATATTATCCATTGAATTTACATAACCTGGTACCTGTACATTACGCATGCACAAGTGTTAATAACCTAATGCCTACAATTTTCTTGCTGAATTTGTAGTTTCTGGAACATGTTGCCCTGGGCCACTCTGCTTCTAAATTTCTCAGAGAAAGGGATTTTTTTGTGTGTATCAATACATGTATGGACCTCTTACATACATCTTCCAATGTGACACATTACTTATCGTCCCAACAATATCATTTTAATCAAATCAGCAAATTATATCAAAGAGAAAAAAAATCACATACTATCAGCCAGTGCATCTAAGAGTCTTAATGTATTTTAAGCTTCCTATAAATGCATGATAAGGATATTAGGGAAAGAAGGCATACTGTCATCTAAATGCTGAGCTAGGGATAAAGGTTTTTACTTTGGTATTTATTATACGTACGTAGCTATATAGGTAGACAATCAAACAGAATAGTATTTCTTATCATAAGAATTATAGAAAGGTATTTTTATCATTTAGTTATACAAATATGTACTAGATACACTGGCATTTGGTGCATTATTGTTATACATTGATAGAACCTCTTCTAGTTATATAAGTTTTTAACACTGCTATTATTTTACATATGTAATATAAACTATGTACAGTGCTTCTTTGACTCAGGAATCACCAGGTTGAAATTCTCTGCCCTGCGTTAGGCAGGATGTCAGACTAGATGATCAAAATGGTCCCTTATGGCCTTTTAATCAATGAATCTATGATGTTCACCATGATTCCAATCCAAGTAACTGAGAAAAGAGACCAACATTTGGGCCCAATCCTGAAATCCTTGAAGTCTCTATATGGACAGCCTGGTTCTCCTCTCTCTTACTTCAACTATGATTCTTTGCACTATGGGATTGCCAAAAATCTTCATCAGAATCAGGCTCCCATTGTGCTGGGCACTATACAAATATATAATAGGACATGGCCCATAATTACATGCATTACAGTAGTGTCTAGAAGCCCCAGTTGCGAACAGGACCCTATTGTGTTGGACAAACACATAGGAAAAGACAATCTCTATCCCATATTTTTATCAATCTAAATAGACAAGATAGACAAACATTGAGAGGGGAAACAGGTGCAGAGAGAGGAAGTGACTGGCCCAAGGTCACACAGCAGATCTGTGACAGAACCAGAACCCAGGAGTAGAACCTAGGTCTTCTGGATTCTACTTACTAGTCTAAAGTCTGCTTCAAGCCTGTCATACAACAGGCAATTCATAGCTCAAAGGAAATAATTTCATTAGCTTTTCTGAGAGTTGGATTAGGCCGTAACTGGACAAAGCATAAGAATGTATCTAAGGATGCTGCTGGAAAACTGTGTCCGTTGCTGTTGTTCACAATTCAAGAAGGATGTTGATAAATTGGAGAAGGCCCTGAAAATGATTGAAGGATTGGAAAATATGCCTTATAGAGCTCAGTCTATTCAGTTTAAGCAAGAGAAAGTTAAGGGATGAGTTGGTTACAGTCTATAAGTATCTACACGGACAACACATATTTAATAATGGGCTATTCCATCTAGCAGAGAAAGGTCTAACATGATCCAGTGGCTGGAAGTTGAAGCTAGACAAATTCAGCCTGGAAATAAGGTGTAAGATTTAATAAAGTAATTAACCACTGTAGCAATTGTAAAAGGTCATGGTGGATTCTCCATCAAGGGCAATTTTTAAATCAAGATGGGATTTTTTTCTAAAAGATCTGTCCTAGGAATTATTGTGGGGAAGTTCTATGGCCTGTGCTCTACAGGATGACTAGGTGATCACAATAGCCCCTTCTGACCTCGGAATCTCTGACTCCATTAATGTATATGGCACTTCTTTTGTATCCCATGCGGGGTTAGGGACTGAGGTTGTGCTTCAGTCAGGAACAGGCATTTCTTTGGCTTTTAGTGTTTCTTATACCTTCCCCTACCCTATCCCCTTCACCCCTTCTGACTGGTTGCTTGATCTTATCTAGGAAGAGGAGTTGAGGCAGGACTGTCCTTCAAGTG
>NW_027058698.1:0-2248 GCF_011386835.1 Chrysemys picta bellii | reverse complement strand
ATGATGATGTCATCTTTTGCTCTGAAATTGTGCCCGCGAAAGAGCGTTCTCCAGAGACCGGTGCGGTGGCACAGAGCCAGCCTTGCCCAAATCCTGCTGCGGTTTCTGACCAAACGTCCTGTAGCACTGGTGGATCTCCCCCTCTAACTAGTATTGCAGCAACTCAAAAACTCACTTCCTCTGCCACCCAACCAAGTCCAAACCAAACACAAACTAGTGCTGAATCACTTGACTCTTCAACTCCAAAGCATTTGACTCCCAACATCATTTTGCTAAATCAGTCTCAACTTAATTCATCACTAAGTGTCAGTTCCTCACATCAACAACACGTGTCTCCTACAGTTAATTTGCTTGGGGAGAACCAACAGCCATCTAATAATGAGTCTTTAGCTGAAATGGAAACAAATGCTGTTGATGAGGAAGAAGAGGAGGAGGAGGAGGATGTGGAAGATGATGATATCATTAGCTCATCTAGTCCAGGTTCAGTCAGTAGCAGCTCTTTGGTTCAGCAATCTTCTCCCCCCAAAGTAGCGGAGTTTGAAGGATCAGGTGTACAGAAAAAACAGGTTGTTACTTTTCCACAGGAACCATCTTCCAAACCTGGGGAGTTTAAAATAAAAATATCAGACGTTCTTACTGGAAGCAACAAGGATCCTTCTGCGGCTGTAGCATCAAAACATGTGATGGAAGGTCAAAAGATCATAACTTTAGATACAGCTACTGAAATAGAAGGCTTGTCAACAGGTTGTAAGGTTTATGCAAATATTGGTGAAGATACATATGACATAGTAATTCCTGTAAAAGATGATCCAGATGAAGGAGAAGTCAAACTTGACGAGATGCCTAGAACATCTGGTGATGATCCTGCAAACAGAAAACGCATGAAGCTAAAACATGATGATCACTATGAGCTCATAGTGGATGGAAGGGTCTACTACATTTGTATTGTATGCAAGAGATCCTATGTATGTCTGACAAGTTTGCGGAGACACTTTAACGTTCATTCCTGGGAGAAGAAGTATCCATGTCGATACTGTGAGAAAGTTTTCCCTCTTGCAGAATACCGTACAAAACATGAAATTCACCACACTGGTGAGCGAAGGTACCAATGCTTGACATGTGGGAAATCTTTCATCAATTATCAGGTTATGGCTTCACATATAAGATCAGTTCATAGTCAAGACCCTTCTGGAGATACCAAGCTTTATCGTTTGCATCCTTGCAGGTCTTTACAGATCAGACAATATGCATATATTACTGATCGTTCAAGCAGTATACCTGTAATAAATGAGGATGGACTTGTTTATCGTGTTGGTGCAGGAAAAGATGATGCTGAAGGAACAACTTCTAATCCTCCAACCAAGCCAATGACCTGGGATGATATTTTCATTCAGCAGGGAAGTGAATCAATTTTTAAACAAAATCTATCAGAGGGTAGTACTGAATTTGAGTTTGTAATACCAGAGTCTTACTGAAATGCTTTAAGTGCTGAAAAAGCTTCAGTATAGAAAAGGTGCAACTGTTTCAAATGAACTAAAAATATTGTAAAACAAATTGTTAAAGTGAAAACAAGTTTACTTGTTCTACCAAGTCATCAAAGGGTAGCATTTAGATGGATTATTTGTAGCTGCAAGTCATTTGTAGTAGCAATTCATCTGAAAGTTGACTTGAATACAGAATAAGATATTTCCAAGGAGCTGTCAGTGTTTTTTCTAGTTCATTAATTTTCATTAAAAAAAAAAAAAAAGGAAAGTTATAGCTTGACAAGGTACAGTTTCCTTAAATAATTTGAAACATTGTTTTTCTTCTAAAATTGGGGTATTTCCCCTACCTTGAAACATTTATTACATAAACTTTTTTTCTTTCATGTTAGCACTTTAATGCTGAATTCTCTTTAGATGTTAACACCAAGACCACAATAAGATGTTCAGCATAACCTCTTGGATATGGCATAATTTAAAAAATCCCACTGCTCATACATTAACTCTGAATAGCGTATAACTGCAAGGGTCCAAACTAACTGATCCATTAGTTTGGAGCAGTGTATTTTTGAACCAGCATCTTAGTTTTGTTTTTCTGGTCAAAATGAACCAATTCTTTGTGAAAATGTTCATACTGATAAGAAAAATTCAGTTTGGGTTAAACTGAACAAGATTTATTTATATGTGTCAATATGGTAAGCAGAGTATTCAGTGGCTGGACCATTATATTTTATTCTTTTTTGCAATGGGGAAAAATATCAAACTAC
>NW_027058697.1:0-2249 GCF_011386835.1 Chrysemys picta bellii | reverse complement strand
GGCGTTGGATTATTTATGTGACACAGTTTCCTTGCTACCCTCAGTCAGGGGAGCCTGGGACTAGAATAAGGGTTTGGCAGGCTGGGCTGAGGTGGATTGGCAGAACAGGGGGACAAGGGGAACCCTGGGTACCTTCCCACACAACCACCGCTTGGCTGTCCCCAGCACTATCATTCCTTCCCTCCAATTCCATTCCCCACAAATCTGGAAAGGGGAAGTGGGGTGCAATCCAACTTCTCCATTTACCCTATTGTAAAAAGATGACTGTGTATATCATTCATGTACACTGAAATATCATTGTCTAGGAGAGCCCCACACATGAGCAACCAGAAGGCTATAATCGCAGACATAAGTTTCACAATAAACAGTTTTACTGGTATATATTGAATGTACTCAAACAAAATTCCCATTATACGCATGGTGCTGTACAGTAAATGTCTATAACCGTCTATGTATAAAGAGAGTCATTTTTAGCACTATATAAATATCGCCTAGCTAGATAACGCGATTTCAAAGCTATAACGTGGCAGCTGTTTTCTATAAGTCTTAAGATTTCAAGGGGTCTTCCATACACCCTCCTCCTTCTTCTTGTTATACTATTATATTCTATAGTAATGGACCAAAAAAACTACAGCTCACAGAAATGTTACTGCAGCATCTTGGATCAATAATCTTGGGGGGGGGATTGGAATGAGGTTCATCTATGAAATCATCCAATGGTTCACCCTAAATTAACTTGAGTATACAGGGGGGAGGGGATATTCCCCTTCTTTTGGAGGAGATCTTTGGCCAGAATAGGACCCGGGAAAAGGAGCGAGATCAACAAGGAAAGGCATCGGGCCCAGAAGGCATTGGCAGAAGTATTAAGGATATGTCACAGATTTCCCCAGACCCAGGCACAACCCCATTTCTTTGTGGCTCCAAGCCTGGCTCGAGCAGAGAGAGAGAGAGAGTCTGATAGTCTTAGCCTGGCAGCAAGAGGAGGGTCGAAGCCACCAGGGCCCCTTTGTGAACATTACAAATGTAATTCTGTTAGGGAGGATTAAAAGTTCCCAGGCAGCTCCTGTCAAAAGCCCAAATGAATGAAAGGAAGGGGCTGAAATCTGCCAGCGCCCCAGAACGGAGAGGAGGTGGGGAGGAGAAAGGGGCTGGGGACGCAGGGGGGGGGAGAGGGGGCTCCTGGAGTTGGGGGGGCAGAGGCTGGCAGGGAGGAGAAGCTGGAAGGAGGGAGGGTAGGAAGGAGAAGGGAGACATGAGGCAGGGAGATGGCTGGCCGGGGGGGATGGCTGGAGGAAAGGGGGAGGCTCACCCTTGTGCATGCCGGTTGTAGCGGTCCTTGAGCACGGTGAGCTCGTAGATCTTGCCGAACTGCTCGAAGAGGGGCTTGAGGTCCTTCTCCTCCAGGTTGCGGGGGATCTGCCCCACGAACAGCTTGATGGCATCCAGGTCCTTCATGCTGTCCGGCTGCGCGGGGGGGTCCGAGCTGCTGCTGCTGCTGCTCATGGGGGAGGCTCTGGGCTGCAGGAGCTGCTGCTGCCGCCTCGCCTCGCCCTCGGTGAGTCTGGCCATTCCCCGAGCCCGGCGCAGGTTGCAGACGGAAGGAGCGGACGGGGGAGGAAAGCGCTCTCAGCTGGAAAGGGCTCAGCCGCCAGCGGCGGCAGCATCAGGACCACAAAGAGCCGCTCCACAGGGACACCTGCCGGCCGCGGAGCGGAGCTGCAGCCTCGAGGAGGCAGGCACCCGTCCCTGGGGAGGCCATGCCTGCCTAGGGCGGCAAACCGGGCAGGGACCGTGCCCGGGGGCTGCCGGTGCTGCTAGCCTGCAAACCCTGCAGAGGGAGGGAGGCAGGGGCCATGCCCCAGCCAAAGGGGGGAGAGGGGCAAGGCTGCCCGGGAGCACCGGGCTGCCAACGATGCAATCCGTGCAACCTATGGGATGGGGATGACTGAAGATCTGCATCTTCGCCCCCCCAGACTGAGAAGCACTGCACCCCCAGGGAGAATAAAACCTACACCCCCTTCCTAGGAGAGAAGAGAACAATGCCTCTTAGAACCCAAACACTCCATCCAGTCTCCAGGGTAGAGAACAACACTGAATATTGGTGGGGGGGGGGGGGGAAGTCCTGCCCCTCACAAACTGGGGAGAGGAACTCATGGTACAGCAGCAAGGAATGGAGATCTGTAAAGCACAGTCCATTTCGTGCCATTCTAGAGAAAGGCGGATGGCTAGCGCTGGGAAAGAGGGCTAGG
>NW_027058696.1:0-2249 GCF_011386835.1 Chrysemys picta bellii | reverse complement strand
GAGAGAACCTCAAAGCAAAGGTAGTTTCTGATTCATAGATATCTCAGACAAAGCATGCTTCATAGGAAACAATTTATCCTGACTTTCTAGGACAGTTGCCAAGAGCACTCCATTCTGGCTGATTTTAGAGGACCCTCTTGCAAGAGATTTCATGGGTACCCAAAAGAAATTATGGGACACTTTCATGCCTCTCTACTGGACTTGTGGGAGAAGAGATCATCTTCTGATAAGGCCGTGGGAAATTGTCATGAGGCCCCTGCTGCCAGCTGATTATGTATTCTAGAATTCCTGGGACATCTCCCAGCTGCAATAAATTCCAGGTGATTTCAGAGGAACTTTTTGTGAGATGTTACACGAGTACTGAAGGGAACTGTAGAGATGTCAACGTCCCATCACTCCTGGCAATCTCCCTTAACCTCCCCGGAGCTACTGTGTGTTCACTAGGAGACTGCTCGAGGTAACACCCAGCAGCAATGCCTTCTGGGTGATACTGAAAGCTTTTTGTGTTCTGCATCGTGGATACCGGGGGAGGGCGAGGGAGGTCAACTTCCTGTAAGCCCTTTGGAGCAGCTGGTGATTCCAAAGTGCCTTTGCAACATTGGAAAACAAAGCCAATGCTCCTTACCTGGCAAATGTTACCACGTGACAAACCAGACAAAACATGGAGAGGTAATCTCTGCCACTTACACTGTTGCCTTTAAAGCTGTTGTCACTTACGGTGTTGCTCTTGAAACTAGTGAAGCCCAGCAAGTTGCCGAATATTTATTATGTGTATTATGGTAAAACCTAAAGGTCCCCAACTGATAATCAAATGACTCAATAAAGCTATGGAATATTTAAATCAGCTGGGGATCTGGCCCCAACATCATTCTCATCCACTGCTGGAAAGGAATATAACCCTTGCAAAAGTTCATACATCCAAAGCCTGCATTAATTGTGTCACCACACTCAATTGAAGAGATACAGGGGGACAGAAGTTGCCCTGAGAATTTTGCAAGCAAAGGGCGAGGCTGAGAGTGAGCAGCGGTGCAGGATACTCTTGACGTAAAGTATGTTATTCAGAAAGCAAAGATGACTGTTGATACTCACCACTGGCTGGAATTCGTTGTTTTGCTACAACAGAAAGAGAAGTTAGGAATGCATAATGTTCAGTTCCCAACAAGGGTAGCAGAGGTTGTACCATCAAGTAACTAGGGAAATTCTCACGAGGCCCCCAATGGGGATGGGGATGTATCCCAAAACTCTTGGGATATCTCCCAGGTGCAATGCATTGTAGGTGTTTGTCAAAGACCCCCTTGCAAGTTATTTCATGGGTGCCCAAAGGAATTGCGGAGAGGACAACATCCCATCAATCCTGGCAATCTCATATAAGCCTCCCAAATATGTGCTCACCTGGGGACCCCCTGAGGTAGCTCCCAGTAGAAGTGCCTACTGAGTGATATCAAAAGGTCTCCTCTGGTGTGTCTCATTGCTACCCTGCTGACTGTGGGAGAGGGACATCAACCTACTATAAGCCTCTGGAGATTTTCATAACCCCTGTGGAGTAAGAGGACTTCCCATGCTCCCTTTACAACATGGAAAAATGCAACCAATGCTCCTCACAGGCAAAATTTGACAGACATGAAACTAGCTGAAACGGGGCCCATTCACCTGGTCTGTGTGAAGCTACATAGCATGGAGAGGTAATCTCTGGTACTTACGCTGCTGTCGTCAAAGCTGCGGTCGCCCACGTTGCCGGTGTCCACGCTACCAGAGACCTGCAAGATGGGGAATATTTATTATGTGTATTGTGGTAAAACCTGTAGGGCTCCAGCGATATTCCATCTACCCTCTGGGGCCATGGACAATTTACAGCATCTGGGGATGTGGAGTATTGATTCCAGTGCTTCTCTACACAATTTACAGCAGTGGGAACATGGCCCAATTTATTCCAATGAAACTACGGCAAATTTACATGAACTGGGGATCTGCCCCAAAATCATTCTCATCCGCTGGTGGAAACCAAGAGATAATGCTTGGTAAAGCTCCGTCATCCCAAGGCTACAAATTTGTTATACAAAGCCAGACTGATGGGATAGAAGGGGTCAGGATGGCAGTTGCGTACAGAGTTGTGCCAACAGACGGATGGGCTGTTAGTGAGCAGCGATACAGAATACTGAGGCAAAGCATGATAGTCCGATAGGAAAGATAACGGCTGATACTCACCACTGAGCAGAATTGGTTGTTTTGCTACAAAAGAAAGAGAAGTT
>NW_027058695.1:0-2252 GCF_011386835.1 Chrysemys picta bellii | reverse complement strand
GATCCAGCCCTGGGGTCCTAGGTGCGGAGCTGGGGGGATTGGCTGGAGCTTCTCTATTGTTGGTTCCTGAGGGGCTGGGAGACCATTCCTGGAGCTCAGCTGGGTGTGTCCCTGCCTGGGGATGGCTGGGTCAGTGCAGGGCCCGCCAGAGGTTTGTAGCTTGTCACAGCATCACCGTGTGAGCGGGAGCCCAGGCTGGTGGGACAGAGGGCTCAGCGGTGCCCCAGTTCAGGCTTCACCCCGGGAACCCGTCACACCGGCGTCAGGCCTCGTGGTGCCGATGTGATTCCACTTGGGGTGATGCACAGCCAGCGAATTGCAAACTCTCTTTTTAATTCAGTGCAAGAAATTGTCCCGATTCCGTATCCTTAGGCACAAGGATCTCTGGGGGAGGGGCATGCACTGGCCAGAGGGGTGGGGGTCCCGCTCTGTGTGAGCCGGCGCATCCCCGAGCCCCCGGCCGCAGAATCACCCCCCTGGAGACACAGGCTGCGTGAGACGCACAGTCACACACCAGCCAGACACAGGGGCACGTGTAGCTACATGCTCTGGGATACGCGCACGCACATACAGTGCAGGGCCGAGCTCCTCCAGCAGGGACACACACACACACACACACACACAGTAGGGCCCAGTCCCTCCAGCAGGGGGCGACAGGGACACACACACACATGGCAGGGCCCAGTCCCTCCAGCAGGGAGCGACAGGGACACACACATACACACACAGCAAGGCCAAACACACACCCATAGAGCAGGGCCCAGTCCCTCCAGCAGGGTGCGACACACACACACACACACATGGACACACACACACAGAGTGCAGGGCCCAGCCCCTCCAGCAGGGGGCGGAGAGACACACACACAGTGCAGGGCCCAGTCCCTCCAGCAGGGGGCGACAGGGACACACACACACACACACACACACACTCAGAGCACAGGGCCCAGTCCCTCCAGCAGGGGGTGACAGGGACACATACATACACACACGGCAGGGCCAAACACACACACAGAGCAGGGCCCAGCCCCTCCAGCAGGGCACGACACACAGACACACACACACACACACACTCTCAGCACGCAGGGCCCAGTCCCTCCAGCAGGGGGCGAAGGGACACACACACAGTGCAGGGCCCAGTCCCTCCAGCAGGGGGCGACAGGGACACTCACACACACAGAGCGACCTGGTCCCTGCCCTTACACCAGTGAGGGTGGCTCCGGCGGGGGCTGGTCCTGGTGGAGCCGGGCGGTGGAGCCGGGCCACAGGCCGCCCTGCTGTGGGGACACCTGGATGAGGCTCTGGGTGGGCGTCTCGTTGCACTGGATGTGGGTGATGAGACTCACCAGTGCTGTGGGGAAGGGGCAGAGCGGGGGTGAGTGGTGGTCTCAGAGGGGGTCCCGATGCTTCCATGGGGTGAACCCCCCCAGCCCCTCACCCAACCCCCATAGCCCCCAGTGCTCCCAGAACCCCAGCCCCTCCCCCCAACCCCCACAGCCCCCAGTGCTCCCAATCCCCTCCCCAGAACCCCACCCCTCCCCCAACCCCTCCCCCAACCCCCATAGCCCCACCTACCTGGGTATCCAGCTATCCCAACATGCCCCCCCATCCATCCCCATCACCCCCCCTTCCCCCCATGCTCTGGGTCTCACCGCTCAGGAGGAAGAGGAAGGAGGCCAGGAAGCCCACGTGGAAGGCCCAGCCATGCTGGAATTTCATCTCGGGGTGGAAAGGCTCCGAAATCGTGGTAAATGAGAGGCCGAACACCAGGACGCTTGCCAGCGTGACGATCCCTGTGGTGGTGGTGGGGGGGGGGGAGGGTCTAGCTTCAGCCTCCCTTCTCTTGCCCCAGTTTGCTGTTAGCCAGTTACCCCACCCCAGAGCTGGGCACCAGGTGAGGGATCCCTGTATAACCAGCCCCCGCGTCCCACCCCAGGGCTGGCTGCATCTCAGCGCCGGGCGAGGGATCCCTGTATAACCAGCCCCCACGCCCCATCCCAGAGCTGGCTGCATCTCAGCGCTGGGTGAGGGATCCCTGTATAACCAGCCCCCACACCCCACCCCAGAGGTGGCCGCATCCCAGCGCCGGGCGAGCGGTACCTGTCAAGAGGTTGGTGATAGCGGCCAGCCTGTATTTGCGGAAGGTGTGGAAGGAGGTGAGGACGGAGCAGACGGCGATGAACCCGAGCAGAGTAGACAGCGTCATCAGTGCTTTGGACACCTCGAATGCCACTGAGGGATCAAGGGCCAGGCTG
>NW_027058694.1:0-2252 GCF_011386835.1 Chrysemys picta bellii | reverse complement strand
AATGAATGCCAGGGTCAGATGGGGGCTCAGTGGAGAACATGGCAGATCCTGCACTCCTCCACCCCCAACCCATGCAGACGTTTTTCAGATATAGTGGGGGCACTTGGCCCTCCAGCCCAAGAACCTTTGTATAGAACGTACTTTGAGAGCCAAAGGCACCGGGGGGAGGAGGGGAGGGGGGAATGTCCCATGCTTGGGATTAAATGGAGCCTTGGTCCCTGAGCCCCACCCCAGCTACAGGACTAGTCCCCTTCCTGCCCCCACGCCTCCAGACCTCCAAGATGTTCTCCACCACCAGAAGGTTGGGCTCCTGATCCTCACACACCAAGGCCTTCAGCATCTCATCCATGGCTCTCAGAGTCTGTGTGCAGAGCAGAGGAGATACCAGAGCAAGTGGCGTTACCCAGCCAGGCACTGAACCAATACCCTGGCATGTGACACCCCCCAGACCATGGCAGCCCCTGGTATTCCAGCTCACCCACTCACTTTTACCCACAGGGGACCTACTGCAAACTCCTCCTGGCAACAGGACGCCACCTGCCTTTGCTGTCCCCAGAAAGGCCACTGCATGCAGTCTAACCCACTGGAAGAGTCAGAAAGGACTGCACATTTGGAGGGGAGATTTCCAGCCAAGCTTCGGTTCCCCTGGCCTGTGTGCGTCTGAAGCAGCCGATCGCAGGCCTGTGCCCCCAGCCACACACTGGGGATGAATGTGCTTGTGAAGGGAGTGTCTGTTCCCCACTGATTGTTGGTGCATGTGAAAGAGAAATGCCTACTACTGCTACCTTATGAGGGAGTTACTCCTTTATCTGCAGCGGTGGGGCCTGTGCTTTGGTGCTGCAGGTCCTGAGCTGAAGTCCTGCCGAGGAGCTGTGATTATTACACTCATGTGCCAGTGCCAGGTTACCCAGGGGACAGGTACACGAGCGACCGGCAGGATTCCCACTCAGTTTGGGGCGGCTCTGCGTGGCCGGTTTGGGGCTTACCTTGGTGTAGAGAGCAGCCTCCACGCCCTGCATGGTCTCTGCTGGAGGCAGGGAGAAGACGCTGGAGAAGCAGGTGGCGAGCAGGCGGGATTGTTCCAGGCCCTGCAGCGGTGGCTTCACTCTGCTAAGAGAAGAGACACGTGGGGATTGGAGGGCTGAGGCAGGACTGATGCGCTAATGTTGGCGTCAGGCTCCCAGGACATGGAAACACCTGAGGGGGCTCCAACTCGGGGGTGGCAGATGAGAACAGGTCAGGGGGCGGTGGAGGGAGCTGGTGCTGCCTTCTCTCAAGTCTCAACAGGCAGGGACTTAGTGTAGTCTGCAGCTGTCTGCTGTGACCCCACCAGGACTCACCAGCTGGGGCAGAGAGTGCTGCGCTTCGCCGAGAAACGACATCCCGCAAACGGCACGGACGGGAGACTAGAGCCTGCTGGCACCAAAGTGCCTCTGAACCAAGTGGCCACAGTGCAAAGGAGCCTGCCAGTCCTATCCCGCTGGGGGCAAAGAGACCCTCCCACCAGAGCCATCTGCACTGCGGCTGCACAGTCCGGGCCAGCAGAGAGATGCTGCATCAGCCCGCAGCAGGGCAGAATCCAGGCAGGGATCCAAGCCCTGCCCCTTGCCCAGAGCTCTCAGCCTGCTGGACAGGGCACCCAGCTGTGTGCAGGGGGGCAGGAAGGTGGGGACAGCCCAGACCGCATTAACCCCTTCACCCCCACTGCCAGAGCATGGCCCCAGCACATGCAATGAGGTGCCAGGTGACTACTTGTCCCCTGCAGGACAGAGCCGCGCCCCTCGTGGCAGGTGGCAGCCAGTGAGGAACAGCTACGCCCACTGCTGACCCAAATCACCCCCCTCCGCCCCAGCAGAGACGGGATCGTGGCCAATGCCGTCGCCTGCCCCGCTGTCAGGAAGCCAGTGCCCAATGGGGAGAGCCGCTCCAGCGCCTGCCCTGCCTCCCGCTCCCATTCCTGGGGAACCTATTGAGCCAACAGCGAGAGCCCAGCTCCAGCCCGCAGCATCTGCCACCTCCGGACGCCTGATGGACAGGCTTCTGGGAAGCTCAGAGCAGGGCACCAGCGGCGCTGAGCGAGAGCCCCCCATGGCACAGGCAGTGCCACGTGCCAGGGCTCAGCCTGCCCAACTTCTCAGCCACAGGGGGTCGCTGAGCTGCCAGTGTGACGCAGCTGGCACAGCTGGCAGTGACTTCGGTAGCTCCGCTCCAGCAGCACCCAACTGCCCCTCTCCCCCAGAGCCATCGCCTGC
>NW_027058693.1:0-2255 GCF_011386835.1 Chrysemys picta bellii | reverse complement strand
ATGTCACTAAAGATACATTTTTTGCACTCTCATCTAGATTTTTTTCCTCCGAACTGCGGAGCAGTGAGCGACGAGCACGGCGAGCGATTTCACCAGGACATTGCAACAATGGAGAAACGCTATCAGGGCAAATGGAGCCCATCAATGCTTGCAGACTATTGCTGGACAGTGACAAGAGATGCTCCATTTAATGAATACAAGAGACAAGCCACAAGCGCCAAGTAGACACTGAATAGGACTAAACTATGTACATAATAGTTTTTTGCCTTTTGTTTCATAATACATTTTATTTATATAGCCCTTTTGCTGATTTTTAAAGTGTTACATAAACAGGACAGGTGAAATATTATCATGTAAAGCAACCATAAACACATGAAAAGACCTAGGTTTACAATTTATGATTAAAACTCTACTATCTACACAATATACGTAGACATAAAATGTAAAAACTTAAATATCTTAGAAACAGTAGCCAATCAGTTGTTTTAATTGTCATATTTGAATTCAGCACATCAAAATACATAATAAATAGCACATTTTATCTCTGAAGCAGACGACTTCTCAAAAATTGTAGACCAGTGTTATCAGTATGAATTCCTTGGAATGTAGGATGTGTTGAGGCCTGTGTTTCCTAATAATAAGTTTTGCTGAAATGCTGAAATGCAAGAAGCCTACCGGCCTGTAAGATCCGGTAAGATTTGCTATATAGGAAAAAGAAGAATTAGTTATAACTATGTCATCATAAAAGCTGGCAACCTTTGGCACAGATGAGAATGGTCCCTGAACTTTGGGAAACCAAGGAGAGGAACTATCCACTCCACATCATATCATAGGTTTATCCGGCTTCTACAACTGGTTGGTAACCGCAGGGTACACCAGAACTCGAGGTCATCAAGAGAGCCTAGGATGGCAGTTTTGGAGTGAGATAATCCTTAGTAATATATTTAGAAAGTAAGTGTCATAATCCACTAACCTATAGGAGAAGGGTACCCATAAATTTCTTAGGGTACGGAAACATGATTTGGGTATAGTAGGTTGGGCCTGAATTACATAGATCAGGATCCTATAAAATACCTTGTAAGAGAGCTCTTAGTAAGCTCTCACTCCCCTAAATTCTAAGCTCTTCTAACTCCTGAAGCTTTGGTTTCTTGGAGTGCTTTTGTATCTATCTATCTATCTTCTATCACGCTACCAGCTCAGCTTGTGCAGTATAGTATAACTACTCAACATTCCTAACCATTAGGGAAGCCAGCACCATTGCGTAATCGGGCATGCCAGGAGTGAGGCCGGTCCTTCACCTCTTATTACTGGGCTCTCAAGGAAGCTGTAAGTATGTTAGGTTAAGGTACTTATAATAGAAATGTTACCAGCAGGAGTTTTGGAATTCTTTTACTCTTTTGCAGTTATAAGTTTCATTGCATTTCTTATTTTTATGTTAATGGCAATAAAGATTTGATCAATTTGGTATTGTCCTCAGTGTGTGCGTTCTTGCCAAGCACCCCAAGAATCCTCTCCCAGTATAGAACTCTCTGAGTTCTTGAACTTTGTAATCTGAATTGGATAAGAACCTATAAATCTTCTGGTCAGATGCAGTCAGTGGCAAGCCATGAAAGCTAACCTATCAAATTCAGGTCAACATAGGGGCAGTGGGAGCGTCTCATGCCACACTGCCAGTCTGCCTCAATGCTCTACCTGTGTGGCCAGAGAATGGCTCATGCTCTCGGTCCATTCAATGTTGGGCCTCCCTGCTAATAGTTTGAGCAAAAGTGGTCCATTCAGTGTCGGCTAGGGCTAATTTTGTCTTGTGAATTTTTGCCCACTAAAAATTAGATTGACACTTGTCTCATTTAAGGTTAGTCTGAGCCATTAGGCTCACCTCGCAGGGTGGCACAAAGCTGTGCTGACCCAGGAAGAACTCAGTCACCGTTCTTCCCCTGCTCCCCACTTGCTCTGGGGGTGTGGATATGTTACTTCTCTTCATTTTGGGAAGCAATTTATCCCCTGCTCTTTGTGCCCAGACAGGTGTATGGCAGAAGGAGCCTTCTAGTCCCCACCCCTCTCCACAGACTCCTCTCCCATTGCTGACAGGGTTGGAGTATCTGGCAAACACCACATGTGTTGGTAGGGGGCAGGGTGGCTCCACAATGAGGGGGCTCACTTCTGTTTTAAGTCTCATGTGCCCAAAGCTCATGCTTCAGGGTTCCAGACAGCCTCTGTCAGGGGTCAGGAATAGATTCCCCCCTATTTATTCTAGG
>NW_027058692.1:0-2260 GCF_011386835.1 Chrysemys picta bellii | reverse complement strand
TTATAATCAGCCAATCAGAACCTCTCCATAGACCCCTTCCACGACAACCTTTGTACAATATTGGCTGCAAATATATAACAGTGGTCACAACGGTGATCTATACAGTTACAGATTATGTCAATAGCGTCACAGGAGGTGACACGGCATCAGTGAGACTGATATTGGAATACTGCATCCAGTTTTGGTGTCCTCCTTTGAAAAAGATGTTGTGAAATTGGAGCTGGGGCAGCAAAGAGCCACCAAATGTTCTGAGGGCTGGAGAAAAATGCCTTCTAGTGAGCGATTGAAAGAGCTCAACCTGTTTAGCTTATCAAAAGAAGATTGAAAGGTGACTTCATTGAAGTGTTGAAGTGCTTTAATGGAGAGAGAAGATTGGGTCTTAAAGGGCTCTGTAATCGAGCAGAGAAGGGCAGAACAAGACCCAGTGGCTGGAAGGTGAAAAGAGACAAATTCATATTACAAATAAAGCACAAATATTCAACAGCGAGAATGATTCACCACAGGAACAAGCTACCAAGGAAAGTGGTGGATTCGCTCTCTCTTGATGACATTTAATGAAGACTAGATGCCTTTCTGGAATGTGTTTGCCCCCAAAGTAGCTATGGTGTCATACAGGAGGCCTGTGACATGCAGGGGGTCAGATTAGATGCTCTAATGGTCTCTTCTGGCCATCAAGTCTACTAATTTCTGAAAAACGGAGTGTAGCATTGGAAGCAGCGTCTGAGGTTTTACTGTCTAGTCGGCTTGCTTCCTAGAATGAACACGCCTTGAGTGGGGTGATCCACAGGGAGTAGCTCAAAGCTCCCAAGTGCCTGGCCAGGGGCAGGACATTAGCACCGCAAGGGAGGGGCGTGGCAGTGACATCACAAAGGCCTTTTGCAGGACCTCAGACTATTGGTCAAAGGTGGTGACCTCACAGAGAGATGCTGACATCAGCCAGGCAGGACAGAGGCGAGTGGCCCGGGAAAGCTCAGAGACCCCTGGGGCTTTGCTTCAGCACGTCTCTGTCTCGAGGTCTCTCTTTGAGGACTGAGAGAACATTCGGGTTCACGTAGGTGAGCGGCAGGAGGAACTTCTGTCGAGTTTTCTCCTTCCCTTTTCGTGATTGTACTAGAAAGCAGACGTTCCTGTGTAGAAGGTAAGAGCCTCCTCGAGGTTTGAAACCTGTTCAGTCTGATCCATCGGGTGAGAGTTGAATTCTAGGCATGGAAAACACGAGCTTGAGGAGGCAGAATTTTATTCCACACCCGGGATTTTGTCCCTTAGAATCACTGGGGACATTGGGGTTTGTCCGTTTTGTTTCCCCTTTTCCTCCAGCCCTCCCTCCTTTCTTCTCTTCTCTTGCTTCTTTTGTCCTTTCCCCTGTTCCCCTCCCAACACCAGGGGGTGTGTGTTTGTGTGTCGCGGGGGAGTGCTCTGCAGCTCCCACGGTGGGAGGTCCACCCAAAAATGTGGGGCTGAAATAGTGCCCCGGCAGTGATCCCCACCAGTAGCGTAGCTAGAGGCGGTGCAGGGGAAGCAGCCACTTCCCCTCAGCACATTTTCCAAAAGCGGTGCCTTAGTCAGGGGTTACCATGGCGCCAGCGGGCGGGGCCCACGCTCCGCTCCGAAGCTTGGCCAGCCCTGACCTCCTGCACGCAAAGGGGGGGCAGCACGGCCGGAGGAGCCATGGGAGGGGGGGGCCGCGGGGGCGGAACGGCACGGCCGGAGGAGCCATGGGAGGGGGGGGCCGCGGGGGCGGAACGGCACGGCCGGAGGAGCCATCCTTTGGGCTCTCTGGTGAGAACCCTCAGCCTCCCTTCTTATCAAAAGAAGATTGAAAGGTGACTTCATTGAAGTGTAGAAGTGCCTTAATGGAGAGAGAAGATTGGGTATTAAAGGGCTCTTTAATCGAGCAGAGAAAGGCAGAACAAGACCCAGTGGCTGGAAGGTGAAAAGAGACAAATTCATATTACAAATAAAGCACAAATATTCAACAGCGAGGCTGATTCACCACAGGTACAAGCTACCAAGGAAAGTGGTGGATTCACCCTCTCTTGATGTCATTTAATGAAGACTAGATGCCTTTCTGGAATGTGTTTGCCCCCAAAGTAGCTATTGTGTCATACAGGAGGCCTGTGACATGCAGGGGGTCAGATTAGACGCTCTAATGGTCTCTTCTGGCCATCAAGTCTACTAATTTCTGAAAAACGGAGTGTAGCATTGGGAGCAGCATCTGAGGTTTTACTGTCTAGTCGGCTTGCTTCCTAAAATGAACACG
>NW_027058691.1:0-2266 GCF_011386835.1 Chrysemys picta bellii | reverse complement strand
TTCAGGCCAATCACAGACATTCAAGTGAGTCCCAGAGCAGCAATAAATGTCTCATATTCATCTTTCACTGTACAACAGTTTGGAAGAAGGGCCTAAAAGCAAATCTCTCACATACCACTATATTATATTTTAATGCTTATAATTTCCCTCCAGCCTGCATCCTATCCACTTAAAAATAATTGTTTTTCTGTGTTCCTTATTTTATAAATTTATAATACAGGTATATGGAGATATACCTATCTCATAGAACTGGAAGGGACCCTGAAAGGTCATTGAGTCCATCCCCCGGCTGTCACTAGCAGGAATAAGTACTGATTTTGCCCCAGATCCCTAAGTGGCCCCTCAAGGATTGAGCTCACAACCCTAGGTTTAGCAGGCCAATGCTCAAACCACTGAGATATCCCTCCCCTCTAAAGTTCATCAAAGTCATGTGCTTGTGGGGAGAAATATCCATAAATAATTATACCTGTCAGAGACATTTTCAGTCTAATACAAATCAAGAAAATTACTTCTCATGGCATCAAATTTCATTGTTAATTTTTCCTGGCAAATGTTATAATTAAATTACACCTCAAAATTCACATACTGTATTTTTATTCTTGAATAATTTGGAGCAAATTAAAGAGCAGGTATTTTTAACATTAAGGTTGATTTTCCCCCCTCAAAACCAGGAATAGATGTTTTGTGTGTGTGTGTGTGTATCTACTCAAAAAACATGAAACAAAGTACATACAAAATTGAATTATTAATGGAGATTCGCTATGTCCTAGTAAGGAGGAGAGGATGCAAGATAAAATATGGGTAGGATCTGATGAGGAACAGTCAAATGAAAAGGAGTCCCATTCATTTACATCATGTAATAGCAGACAGCTAAAAAGGGACACGTTTTTAAAATGTTTATATACAAATACTAGAAGTCTAAATAATAAGATGGGTGAACTAGAGTGCCTCATATTAAATGAGGATATTGATATAATCGGCATCACAGAAACTTGGTGGAATGAGGATAGTCAATGGAACACAGTAATACCAGGGTACAAAATATATTGGAAGGACAGAACAGGTCATGCAAATGGGGGAGTGGCACTATATGTGAAAGAAAGCGTAGAATCAAATGAAGTAAACATCTTAAATGAACAAGTATCAGAGGGGTAGCCGTGTTAGTCTGGATCTGTAAAAAGCAACAAAGAGTCCTGTGGCACCTTATAGATTAACAGACGTATTGGAGCATAAGCTTTCAGGGGCAAATACCCACTTCGTCAGATGCATGTGGTGGAAATTTCCACCACATGCGTCTGACGAAGTGGGTATTCACCCCCGAAAGCTTATGCTCCAATACGTCTGCTAGTCTATAAGGTGCCACAGGACTCTTTGTTGCATCTTAAATGAACCAAACTGTACCATAGAATCTCTATGGATAGTAAAAGCATGCTGAAATAATAAGAATATAGCATTAAGGATATACTACCGACCACCTAACCAGGACGGTGATAGTGACTGTGAAATGCTCAGGGAGATTAGAGAGGCTATAAAAATAAAAAACTCAATAATAATAACTTAATAATAATATGGGGATTTCAACTATCCCCATATAGATTGGGTACATGTTACCTGAGGACGGGATGCAGAAATAAAGTTTCTTGACACCTTAAATGACTGCTTCTTGGAGCATCTAGTCCTGGAACCCACAAGAGGAGAGGCAATTCTTGATTTAGTTCTAAGTGGAGCACAGGATCTAGTCCAAGAGGTGGATATAGCTGGATCTCTTGGTAATAGTGAACATTATATAATTAAATTTAACATTCTTGAGGCGGGGAAAACACCACAGCAGCCCAACACTGTAGCATTTAATTTCAGAAAGGGGAACTACACAAAAATGAGGAAGTTAGTTAAACGGAAATTAAAAGGTACAGTGCCAAAAGTGAAATCCCTGCAAGCTGCATGGAAACTTTTTAGAGACAGCATAATAGAGACTCAACTTAAATGTATATCCCAAATTAAAAAACACAGTAAGAGAACCAAAAAATTGCCACCGTGGCTAAATAACAAAGTAAAAGAAGCAATGAGCGGCAAAAAGGCATCCTTTAAAAAGTGGAAGTTAAATCCTGTTGAGAAAAATAGAAAGGAGCATAAACTCTGGAAAGTGAAATGTAAAAATATAATTAGGAAGGCCAAAAAAGAATTTGAAGAACAGCTAGCCAAAGACTCAAAAAGTAATAGCAAAATATTTTTTAAGTATATCAGAAGCAGGAAGCCTACTAAACAA
>NW_027058690.1:0-2268 GCF_011386835.1 Chrysemys picta bellii | reverse complement strand
TTTTGGAATCGCTGTAGGAACGTGGATATCAAAGCAAACCATTACTGTGGAATGGTGTGAGAGAGAGAGAGAGAGAGAGGCGGGGACGAGGGATCTGCTGCTATCTAAACTTACAAGACAGCATGCTGACATGCTCTCAGCCCCCCAAAATCCCACTCTCTCCCCCCCACATACACACTCCCTGTCACACTCCACCCCCCACTTGCATGCTGGGATAGCTACCACAATGTACTGCTCTCTGTGGCTGCTGCAAGTGCCGCATATGTGGCCACACCAGTGCGTTCGCAGCTGTCAGTGTGGACAGACTGCAGCGCTTTCTCTACTGTGTTCTACGAAGGCTGGTTTAACTCAAAACACTCTACATTTGCAATTGTATCCATGTCCTAAGACAAGTATCAGATGGGTAGCCATGTTAGTCTGGATCTGTAAAAAGCAACAAAGAGTCCTGTGGCACCTTATAGACTAACATACGTATTGGAGCATAAGCTTTTGTGGGTAAATACCCACTTCATTCGACGCATGGGTATTCACCCACGAAAGCTTATGCTCCAATACGTCTGTTAGTCTATAAGGTGCCACAGGATTCTTTGTTGCTTCATCCTAAGACGGCAGCAGCTGCAGAGCAGTTCCACAGCCTGAAGAAAAAACTGTTGTTCTCTTCCCAACTCCCCCCTCAGCCCACTTAGTTGGGCTATGTACTGCATTCAGGATTTGGGCATTAGTAATCTTAGGCCTGGTCTACACCTAAAATGTAGGTTGAACAGGTTGTGTTGCTCAGGGATGTGAAATGTCTCCCCATGAGAGACACAGTTAAGCCAATCTAACCCCAGTATAGACACAGTGCTAGGGGTTGACAAAATAATTCTTCTGTCAACTGAACTACTTTCTCTCAGAAATGTGGATTTACCACAGTGACAGAAGGTGTTCTTCTGTCACTGTGGTAAGTGTCCACACTATAGCACTACAGTAGTGCAGTTGCAGCTGGGCTGCTGTAATATTTCTAGTGTAGATATAGTGCAGTTGCAGCTGTGCTGCTGTAATATTTCTAGTGTAGATATAGCCGTAGTTAAGCAGGCTTAAGCCCTCCTGTAGACAGTGCTAGGTCAACAGAAGAATTTACTCCTGGGGGGATTCTGTGCCACTGCGCATGCGCAGAATTTATGTTCCCCGCAAATTTCTTTGCTTTCCCACAGAAAAATGACTTTCTGGCAGGGAAGCCACAAGAACAGTCATGCAACCCTCCCCAGCAGTATGTTTCGGGTGCCCAAAGCAGCTGGCAGAGAGGTAAATCACTGTGGGGCAGAAGGCGGGACTGGTGAAGACCCAGTTGGTGGCTCCTATCCTGCGCTGGGCTCAGTTGGTAGTCACAGCTGGGCTGGGAAGGATGGGACTTCCTCTTCTCCTGCACAGCATCCGGGGCTTGGTCAGACCCACCCCCAGATTTCTCCCCTGGCTGCAGGAAGCTCTGCAAACTCCCCCCACCCCACCCCTGCTTCCTGCACCCATTGCTCCTCAGCTGCAGGGGGAGGGATCCTAGTAGGGGGAGCTACTCCTCCATCTACCCAACCCCATGCATCCAGACCCTCTTGCCGAGCCTCACTCCCCCACACTCAGAACTCCCCTGATGAGTCCCACTCCCTCTGCACCTGGACCCGCCCAATGAGCCACCCACACCTGGATTCCCACCCTACCAAGCCCCAACCAGCTGCACCTGGATCCCCACCCCATTGAGCACCACTCCCCCAGCATCTGGACCCCCCACTAAGTCCCCCACACCCAGATCCCCCTGCTGAGGTCTATCCCCCCCATATCCTGACACGCCCTGCGCTGAGCCCCAACCACCTTCACCAGGACTCCCCTGCAGAGTCCCATTACTGTTGCACTCAGAACCCCCCAACAAGTCCCTGTGCATCCAGATTCCCCCCACACCCAGATCCTCCACTGAACTGCCCACACCCAGATTGCCCCACACAGAACCATCTCAACCCACACCTGGTTCCCCCCACATTAAGCCCCTCCACACTTGGAATCCGCCTTGCTGACCCTGCCTGCCCACACAGAGGGGCAGGGCCCTGGGATGTTTCTGGGCCTGGCCGGGTCCTTACGCTGTGTCAGGGTTTGGTGCAGCCTCACCACTGAGTCCATAGTCCGGAGTGGAGCTGCAGTGATCTCCCACCTCTGTGCAGCTAGTGGCCTGTGCTCCCCTCCCCAATGCCATGCTGGAGCCTCCACATTTATTTGATGAATAAAATTTGCAGAATTTTAAAA
>NW_027058689.1:0-2272 GCF_011386835.1 Chrysemys picta bellii | reverse complement strand
GGAACTACAGGCCAATCAGCCTCACCTCAGTCCCTGGAAAAATCATGGAGCAGGTCCTCAAGGAGTCAATTCTGAAGCACTTGGAGGAGAGGAAAGTGATCAGGAACAGTAGCATGGATTCGCCAAGGGCAAGTCATGCCTGACTAACCTAATTGCCTTCTATGATGAGTTAACTGGCTCTGTGGATGAGGGGAAAGCAGTGGACATGTTATTCTTTGACTTTAGGAAAGCTTTTCATACAGTCTCCCACAGTATTCTTGCCAGCAAGTTAAAGAAGTATGGGCTGGATGAATGGACTGTAAGGTGGATAGAAAGCTGGCTAGATCATCGGGCTCAACAGTGATCAATGGCTCCATGTCTAGTTAGCGGCCAGTATCAAGCGGAGTGCCCCAAGGGTCGGTCCTGGGGCTGGTTTTGTTCAACATCTTCATTAATGATCTGGAGGATGGCATGGATTGCACCCTCAGCAAGTTTGCAGATGACACTAAACTGGGAGGAGTGGTAGATACGCTGGAGGTAGGAATAGGATACAGAGGGACCTTGACAAATTAGAGGATTGGGCCAAAGGAAATCTAATGAGGTTCAGCAAAGACAAGTGCAGAGTCCTGCACTTAGGACGGAAGAATCCCATGCACTGCTACAGACTAGGGACCGATTTCCTACACAGCAGTTCTGGGAAAAGGACCTAGGGGTTACAGCGGATGAGAAGCTGGATATGAATCAACAGTGTGCCCTTGTTAGCTTTTTTTGGCAACATCCTTTTGGGTTGTATAAGTAGGAGCATTGCCAGCAGATCGTGGGACATGATCATTCCCCTCTATTCGGCATTGGTGAGGCCTCATCTGGAGTACTGTGTCCATTTTGGGGCCCCACATTACAAGAAGAATGTGGAAAAATTGGAGAGAGTCCAACGGAGGCCAACAAAAATGATAAGGGGGCTGGAGTACATGACTTATGAGGAGAGGCTAAGGGAACTGGGCTTATTTAGTCTGCAGAAGAGAAGAATGGGGGGGATTTGATAGCTGCTTTCAACTACCTGAAAGGGGGTTCCAAAGAGGATGGATCTAGACTGTTCTCAGTGGAAGCAGATGACCAAACAAGGAGTAATGGTCTCAAGTTGCAGTGGGGGAGGTCTCGTTTGGATATTAGGAAAAACTTTTTCACTAGTAGGGTGGTAAAGCACTGGAATGGGTTACCTGGGGAGCTGGTGGAATCTCCATCCTTAGAAGGTTTTTAAGGCCCTTCTTGACAAATCCCTGGCTGGGATGATTTAGTTGGTGTTGGTCCTTCTTTGAGCAGGGCATTGGACTAGATGACCTCCCAGGTCTCCTCAAACCCGAATCTTCTATGATCTTACAAAACTGGGTGACTGGGCAATAAAATGGTAGGTGAAATTCCGTGTGGATAAATGCAAAGTAATACACAGTTGAAAACATAATCCCAGTTTATACATATAAAGTGGTGGGATCTAAATTAGCTGTTACCACTCGAGAGATCTTGGAGTCATTGTGGATAGTTCTCTGAAAACATGCACTCAATGTGGAGTTTCAGAGGGGTAGCCATGTTAGTTTGTTTCTGCAAAAACAAAGGGGAGTCCCATGGCACCTTAAAGACTAACACATTTATTTGGGCATAAGTTTTCGTGGGCTGGAACCCACTTTGTCAGATGCATACACAAAAGCTTAGTCTTAAGGTACCACAGGACTCCTCGTTTTTTCAATGCGCAGTGGCAATCAAACAAGCTAACAATGTTGAGAATCATTAGGCAAGTGATTGATAGTAAGACAGAAAATATCATATTGCCTTTATATAAACCCATGGTATGCCCACATCTTGAATACTGCATGCAGATGTAGTCCTTCCATCAGAAAAAAGAAATATTGGAATTGGAAAAAGTACAGAAAAGGGGAACAAAAATGGTTAGGGGTATGGAATGGCTGCTACATGAGGAGATATTAATAAGACTGGAACTTTTCAGCTTGGAAAAGACATGACTGGGGGGGGATATAATGAAAGTCTATACAATCAAGACCAAGGCTTTGTTTTTTTTCCACAGAGGTTGTGGAAGTCATGGGATCTGTGACTTCCAGCAAACTCCATGACTTCAGAACACGGCGGCCGGAAGCTGTGCGGTCCCCCTGCCACCTGTAGCAGCCGGGAGCGGCCTCCGTGGGTTGTGGGGGAACCAACTGCTCCCAGTTGCTGTGGGTGGCAGGGGGACCCGGAGCTCTGAGTGGTCTGCAGTTGCCTAGCACGTGGGTGGTGTGTGGGT
>NW_027058688.1:0-2275 GCF_011386835.1 Chrysemys picta bellii | reverse complement strand
ACTGGCATTGTACAGGTCATCATTATCGGCTTTGAAGAACAGGGACGGAGAATCAGTAACCGATCGAACAGAGATGGAGGCAATCTGCAGGCAATCTGCAGGGATACCCAGCTGTTTGCATCTCGTATAGACGTCCCAATGCATCTCGTATAGACGTCAACAAACCGATGAACACATACTCCCGGTTCTCATTAGCGAAGTCCGCCATGCAATCCATCAAATGAAAGAGGGGAAAGTTCCAGGTAAGGGTGGTCTGACAGCAGAAGTGCTTAAGGTGGGAGGTAAGGAACTTTGGAAAGCTCTTGCCCAAAGGTTCAGATGCTACCTGGAAATCCAGAAGATACGGTCCAGTTGGAAAGAGTCCAATACCATCCTGTTGCATAAGAAAGGCGATCAAGAAAATCTAAAGAACTATTGCCCGATCTGCCTGCTTTTGCATATCTATAAATTGTTCACTAAAATAATAACAAATCGACTATTGCGAAACCTGGATGAATAGCAACCTAGAGAGCAAGCCAGCTTTCAAAGGAATTATAGCACAATAGACCACCTCCTCACTCTAAACCAACTACTAGAATGTTCAAGGGAATATAAGTTCCCTTTGTGCATTGCCTCCGTGGTCTACGAGAAGGCGTTCGACAGCGTAGAGACTAACGCCGTTCTTGAAGCTCTTTCAGAACAGGGCATTAGCGCGAAATATATCACATTACTAAAGGAAGTGAACTCTGGCTGCAGCATGGACATATCACTGTTTGATACTCCCCTCCGAATCCCCATTGAGAAAGGTGTGAAACAAGGAGATACAGTTTCACCAAAATTATTCACAGCCTGTCTTGAATTGGTTTTTCAACAAGCAGACTTGAAAGGTGGGATTAATATCAATGGCGAGCGGCTAAACCATCTCAGGTTCACAGATTATATAGTGCTGATAGCCGAAAATACAGGCCATCTTGAGAGAATGCTTAAAGAACTGAACGCGAAAGGTAGTCAAGTCGGATTAAAAATGAATCAGTCAAAAACGAAATACATGAGATCAGATGTTCTGCCAAGAACCCAAATAACTCTTGGAGGAGAGCAGATCCAAGGGGTTGATAAATACGTTTATTTGGGCCAGGAAGTCAACATATGCCATAATCAGAAAGGCGAACTGTCGTGCAGGAAAAAAAGCTGGATGGTATGCATTCAATGACATCAAGGACATCTTCCAAGGAAAGATCAGCAAAACAACTCATGTGAATCTTTTCAATTCAACTGTACTTCCAGCGATGTTATATGGCAGTGAAACATGGTCGCTGACAAAGATTGAAGAACAGCAACTGTCTGTCACACAGAGGGCGATAGAATTAACATTTTTGGGCATTTCACTCCGCAAAAACATCCCCAATGAAATAATTAGGCAGCAGTCTGGAGTGCGAGATGTTGTTGTTGAAAGCGGGCTCAGCAAAATGCAGTGGGCAGGACATGTGGCCTGACTCAGCGACAACAGATGGACCGCAGCTATATCCGAGTGGTATCCGTGAGAACAGAAATGGCCACGTGGTCGGCCTCCAAAGAGGTGGGATGATTTCCTAACAAGGAGATATGGATAAGCATGGCGAAGTATGGCCAGAGCGAGAGAAGATTGGAAGACATGTTGTGATAGGCTCAGTCCCAACTGATGAAGGACCAACAGTCTACACAGTCTACTCTTATTTGTATTTATTTCTGGCAGCACCTACGATGTCCTAGGGACTTTCCAAACACTCAGTAAGGATGGACATTATCTAAGGACAGACAAGTGGATTAGGGTGTCACTAGAAACTTAAGGTGTCATCCTCATTATTCAGTTGCTGATCTAGTCTGCTTCCTTACTATCCAGTAGAGACTTTAAAATTGAGAAATTTGAGGGCAGGCAGTGGTTCATGTTTATCTTAGAAGCAAAATGGTTTCTAAATATAAAGTTTCTTCCTGTTCTTGTGTAACTTCCAGGACATGCTCCAATCCTGCAATGAGCACCATGTTGCCAGACCCCGCATCTGCACAGAGTCTGCTATAGCAGAACAGTTTATCAGCAGGGTTGTCATGAATGTCGCCAGCGCTAACATTCTCAGTGCCTACCATCTGCATGGCAATTACTGTTTCCAGGTTAGTAACTGCTTGCCAATGCTGCCATCTCCTCTTTATTGCCTGTTGGATTCCTTACCCTGTAGCACCCTTCTCTACTCCTGACCAGGATTTAGGTATAACCAAAGAGGCTGCCCTCAGATAACCCTTCCCATATTTTACAGGGAGCCTG
>NW_027058687.1:0-2276 GCF_011386835.1 Chrysemys picta bellii | reverse complement strand
CTGCTTAACAGCCTCGACTCCCGTTGCAGCACAGTATCCAGTGACTTTATATACAGTACTCTTTCTGTAAAACAAGGGTGAGCCTATATTTAGAGCAGAGGAATGGAAATCTGCATTCTGTTCCCAACACCACCCCTGGTCTGCTATGTGACCTTGGGTAAATCACTTGTCCTTTCAGGGCTGCAATTTCTTCATCTATAAATTGGGTATGATAGTGCTCCTATGTAGCACTTTCTTGACCACTGGATCTCAAAGGGCTTTACAAAAGAGGTCGGCATCACTGTCCCCATTACAGAAGGGGAAACCGAGGCACAGAGAGGTAAAGTGATGTGTCCAAGGTCACGCAGCAGCAGAGCTGGAAATAAAACCTAGGTCTCCTAAGTACCAGTTCAATGCTCTATCCCCTGGACCACATTGCTGTAAAGACATTATATACCCGCTCTTTAAGCCCTGGGAGAACTATGATGAAAAAAATGATGGATGTTATTATTTTCAATGCTAACATCTATTACAGAGTGTGTTGTTCATGATGACCACTATCAGAGTATGTACATTTTGATAATGACAACTATTACAGCATGTACACTTCTATGGTAACTACAATATTATGTACTTTTTATGATTAAAGCTATGACCATATATATTGTTTTAAATCTATATTCATAATTGGCATATACTTTTAAAAGATACACAATGTGGCATTACATGTCAAAGTATATTTCTCATGTTAGATTTATACAGAAAGAATATATATATATTCCACTTTGTTTGACATCCATCAAATTACCCTATCCTAACAAAGCATTCTTGCACGAAGCAATCTCTGGTAACAATGTGTAGAAATGCATGTAATATGAAAGAGTTTTAATGGCTAACTATTCAGCATGACAGTATCAATGAAATCTTTCACAGCATACATTAGACAGTTAAACATTGCAATCTGCTCTTCCCACTGATATCCAATAAGTAAAGGAAACGCCAAGATCAGTCATGAACAAAGTGAGGTTTTTCTTTGTTTGCTTGCCAAAAAAATATATATATTTTTAAAGATCTCTATATATACTCTTTAACAAAACAAAACAAAACAAAACAAAACAAAAAGAGTATTTATTAAGTAGTCGAAGGCAGAATTTACATCTCTGTAAACTGAAAAATGAATTGTTTTCTGCTAGCAATGCAGTTTTCAATAGGATTATATCCAGCTGGCTGCTTGCTATCAGAACACTTGTCTAGGTTACAAATTAAAAATAACCTGCAGGGTTTTTTTTAAATAAATATGTAAGTAAATGGGAGTTTTAACCGTATATTATTCTTGCAAGAACTTATCAAGCTTGTTGGGTTGTTGTTTTGGGGTTTTGTTTTTGTTTTTTGTAATGTGAGCTCAAATTACATGCATCAGACATATACGCCAGCTAGGATTGCAAGTTTCATGCTAAAAGAAAGATTTAAATTTAAAAGAAAGATTTGGCTAACCATCAGGAAAATCTCTTTATATCATGGAAAATCTCTGAGTTTGATCTGGATTCAGATCCCAGTTTCCAGCTTGAACAAATATATTTTATATTGGCCAAATCTGGCCAAAAAACCCCATCCTCCCAGCTCTATTAAGAAGTGTTTAGTAAAAGTGAGGTCCAAGTTTTTGAACAGTTACCTGAGTTCCTAAAGTTGGGCTCATAGGGGGATCTTTGCAGGACTACATATGGCAGTTGGGTGCCCAGCTCTCATTCATGTCTTTGAAAATCTCTCCCTTAAATCCATATCGAGGCACATGAAATTGGCCTAATTTTCAGAGGTGCTGAATACTCACAAATACTGACAAATTACATGGAAACCAATAGGAGCTGAAGGTGCTCAGTGCTTTTGAAATATGACCAAATCTTTACTTAGGTGCCAAAATATGGATTTAAGAGTCTGGTTTTCACAGATTCATAGAGTGCAAGGCCAGAAGAGACCGTTGTGATCATCTAGTCTGACCTCCTGTATAGTACAGGCCAAAGAACTCCACCCCATACAATTCCTGTTTGAACTAGAACCTATCTTGGTGCATCCAGGTTTGAAACTATTGTGTCTTCAACCTTTCAGTACTGCAGAATAGACCAGTTTGATTTCAAGGCCTTCCAATAAACTACTTCTCATGGCCATCAAAGTCAATGATACCATTCCTGGCCATCAAAGTCAATGATACCATTCCCACTGACTGGAATGGGAACAGGATCTGGAATTCCAACTCAGGATATCCACCCAGTTCCAAGCTGCAACCCACTGTCTGAGGCCCC
>NW_027058686.1:0-2277 GCF_011386835.1 Chrysemys picta bellii | reverse complement strand
ATTTGGTAGGGTTTGTGATGGGATGCCCTGGTCAGTGTCTGTTACGTGGATAGCTGGGCAAATAACTGATCTTTCGGTTTGGTGGCAGATTAAAAAAAAATGGTTCTGGTTGAATCGAATCTCAAATGGGTTGGAACTTTTAAGTGAATTGAAAAAGCCTGTCTGGGGTCTGTCCCAGAGCAGGGAGTAGAACGGGGGTCTACCCCTTTGCTTACCACTTAACCTTTACCATTGGGCTAGAGGTTATGGAGTATGTGTGTGTGTGGGGGGGGGGGGGGGGGGAGGGGAGCAGTGGCATCACCACCAACTCCTCCTCCTCTGCCAATGTTATGATTGACTGCAAGTAGTTTTGGATTGGACCAAAACTTCATTTCATGGTGACTAATTTATTTGTCTGAAAAATTTCACCCCACTGGAGTTATGTGCCTCCTCTCCACCCCCCGTGTGCCTACTTCACAGAGAATTGAGTCTGTTACAGCCCCAGTTACAAAATTTGGCTCTTTAGTTGAAGCTGTAGGACCTCATGCCTTACGTTCTGAATGCCCCTGGTGCGGCAGTCAAAATGGCACCTGTCACATTTGCCAGCAAGTCTACAAAACGGTTCGTACCAGTGCGGTGAGATCCGTGCAAAAATAAGACAAAAAGCACCAAAAGCAGCTAAAGCCGGGGCTGGGCCTGCAAGGTACCACGAGCCTTGTGAGACGGGACTTTGGGGTGGCCAGCACTCTTGATTCGAAACAATGGAGTGCTGAGAATGTAAAGCGAAGAGCAAACCCGCAGAAGCCAGTGCTCCAAAGACAGGGGTGGTTTCATACCTTGGCTGCAGCAGCTGCTTTATTTATTTATTTTTAACAAGAGACCAACATCTTTGAAACGTTAGGGGAGGAGCCTGTGAACTGGAGCAGCGCCAAAGGCTGAGCTCTTGTGACTGGCATTGTCACAGTCCGCTTATGCTGCTCGCCTGGTGAGAAGATGGCAGGAGAGTCCCAGATGGGGGGCATGGGCTGGGTGAAAGAAAGATGCAGCAGGATAGTGCTTCAGGGATGGTCTGCTGGGGGGGACCACAAGCGGAGAGACGTGTCTGTGTGAAAAGCGATTCATCTCAGCCTCCCTGAAAACGGCTTACGTGTGGCCGGGGTCGGGAGGCTGGGTGGATTTATTTTGTCTGGAGTTTCCTCCCCTCCCTGCTCTTTTCCTCTTCTCTCTGCATTCTGCAGGCCCTGCTATTGGGGATCTCAATCTTTCAGCAAGTCCCGTCCCCTTCACGAGTTCCACCACCTGGCCGTGAAAAGGCGGAAAGGCGTCCCGGCATGGGAAGGATTGCCAGCTCCCCTGCCTGTCACATGGCCTAGCTGGGGTGGGGCTGTACGAGGAAGGGGGAAGCCCTTGCAGAAGAGGCTAGATATGGGGGCAGGGAGCGTCCTCTCCCCTCCCAGCTCACCAGAGGCAGGCTGTGCTGCCAGTGTTTGCTCTGGATTTTTCGTTGCATTGGTAAAGGGGAAAGGGGCTTGAACTGAATTTTTACTGGGGCGTTATTGTATTGTCTCTCCCCCAGCGGGTGTATCTGCTCACTGGCGTATGCTGCCTATCCTCTGCCTGGTGCTAAAAACCGTTCTCCTCTCTTGCCCTGATTATAATTGCTCTCCTGCCAGGCCTTTCCCTCGTGGCCTGACGCTCCGCCCGGCTGTCCAGTGTTCCACATGCCATGGCCAGTCGTCTTCCTCTTCTGCTGCGCTACCCCCTTCCTCGAATCTCACTGATGGCTTCTTGTCTTTTACTATTTCACCTTCATGCTCCTTGAGCTCTTCCTAAAAGGCCCAACAAGATCTTATCCCCGGCCTCCATCTCTGCTCGCCATCACTTCCTCTGGTCTTCCGTTCCTCCTAGGGTGACCAGACAGCATGTGTGAAAAATCGGGACAGAGGGTGGGGGGTAATAGGAGCCTATATAAGAAAAAGACCCAAAAATCGGGACGTTGTCCCTATAAAATCGGGACATCTGGTCATCCTAGTTCCTCCCACCGCCTGCCTGCCTGCCTGCCTCTGGCCCTTGCCCATTCTCTGTGCTATGCCTTCTGTCAATCTGCCATATAGAGATTGAATATAATCCCTGGCCTCCTACGGACATCCCTCCTCCATTCTCTCACCCTTCCCTTTCCTGAACTGCCATCCAGCATTCTGGCTTCTTCGCTTCTCTGATGACGTAAGCTCTGTAAGGCAGAGAATCAGCCTATAATAACCGAGAGAGACGTTATTTCCTATTCAGTTCTCTAGTTTG
>NW_027058685.1:0-2277 GCF_011386835.1 Chrysemys picta bellii | reverse complement strand
TGTCCTTGTGTGTTCGTTTGTAGGGGCCGGGAGGGGCTGGGTGCTGGGAAGGACGCCGAGCCCTGAGTAGGGGGCGGAGCTTGGCTGATCAAGGGGCCCATAAAAGCGGCCGCCCAGCCAGGCCGCGGTACAGCTGCGAGCAGCGGCAGCAAGCAAAGAGGGCGGCTAACAGGGGAGTTTGAGAGGGAGTTCTCCTTGGAGGAGAAGGTACCTGGATTTGCATCTGTCCTTGTGTGTTCGTTTGTAGGGGCCGGCAGGGGCTGGGTGCTGGGAAGGACGCCGAGCCCTGAGTAGGGGGCGGAGCTTGGCTGATCAAGGGGCCCATAAAAGCGGCCGCCCAGCCAGGCCGCGGTACAGCTGCGAGCAGCGGCAGCAAGCAAACAGGGCGGCTAACAGGGGAGTTTGAGAGGGAGTTCTCCTTGGAGGAGAAGGTACCTGGATTTGCATCTGTCCTTGTGTGTTCGTTTGTAGGGGCCGGCAGGGGCTGGGTGCTGGGAAGGACGCCGAGCCCTGAGTAGGGGGCGGAGCTTGGCTGATCAAGGGGCCCATAAAAGTGGCCGCCCAGCCAGGCCGCGGTACAGCTGCGTGCAGCGGCAGCAAGCAAACAGGGCGGCTAACAGGGGAGTTTGAGAGGGAGTTCTCCATGGAGGAGAAGGTACCTGGATTTGCATCTGTCCTTGTGTGTTCGTTTGTAGGGGCCGGCAGGGGCTGGGTGCTGGGAAGGACGCCGAGCCCTGAGTAGGGGGCGGAGCTTGGCTGATCAAGGGGCCCATAAAAGCGGCCGCCCAGCCAGGCCGCGGTACAGCTGCGTGCAGCGGCAGCAAGCAAACAGGGAGGCTAACAGGGGAGTTTGAGAGGGAGTTGTCCTTGGAGGAGAAGGTACCTGGATTTGCATCTGTCCTTGTGTGTTCGTTTGTAGGGGCCGGCAGGGGCTGGGTGCTGGGAAGGACGCCGAGCCCTGAGTAGGGGGCGGAGCTTGGCTGATCAAGGGGCCCATAAAAGCGGCCGCCCAGCCAGGCCGCGGTACAGCTGCGAGCAGCGGCAGCAAGCAAACAGGGCGGCTAACAGGGGAGTTTGAGAGGGAGTTCTCCTTGGAGGAGAAGGTACCTGGATTTGCATCTGTCCTTGTGTGTTCGTTTGTAGGGGCCGGCAGGGGCTGGGTGCTGGGAAGGACGCCGAGCCCTGAGTAGGGGGCGGAGCTTGGCTGATCAAGGGGCCCATAAAAGCGGCCGCCCAGCCAGGCCGCGGTACAGCTGCGAGCAGCGGCAGCAAGCAAAGAGGGCGGCTAAAAGGGGAGTTTGAGAGGGAGTTCTCCTTGGAGGAGAAGGTACCTGGATTTGCATCTGTCCTTGTGTGTTCGTTTGTAGGGGCCGGCAGGGGCTGGGTGCTGGGAAGGACGCCGAGCCCTGAGTAGGGGGCGGAGCTTGGCTGATCAAGGGGCCCATAAAAGCGGCCGCCCAGCCAGGCCGCGGTACAGCTGCGAGCAGCGGCAGCAAGCAAACAGGGCGGCTAACAGGGGAGTTTGAGAGGGAGTTCTCCTTGGAGGAGAAGGTACCTGGATTTCCATCTGTCCTTGTGTGTTCGTTTGTAGGGGCCGGCAGGGGCTGGGTGCTGGCAAGGACGCCGAGCCCTGAGTAGGGGGCGGAGCTTGGCTGATCAAGGGGCCCATAAAAGCGGCCGCCCAGCCAGGCCGCGGTACAGCTGCTAGCAGCGGCAGCAAGCAAACAGGGCGGCTAACAGGGGAGTTTGAGAGGGAGTTCTCCTTGGAGGAGAAGGTACCTGGATTTGCATCTGTCCTTGTGTGTTCGTTTGTAGGGGCCGGCAGGGGCTGGGTGCTGGGAAGGACGCTGAGCCCTGAGTAGGGGGCGGAGCTTGGCTGATCAAGGGGCCCATAAAAGCGGCCGCCCAGCCAGGCAGCGGTACAGCTGCGAGCAGCGGCAGCAAGCAAAGAGGGTGGCTAACAGGGGAGTTTGAGAGGGAGTTCTCCTTGGAGGAGAAGGTACCTGGATTTGCATCTGTCCTTGTGTGTTCGTTTGTAGGGTCCAGCAGGGGCTGGGTGCTGGGAAGGACGCCGAGCCCTGAGTAGGGGGCGGAGCTTGGCTGATCAAGGGGCCCATAAAAGCGGCCGCCCAGCCAGGCAGCGGTACAGCTGCGAGCAGCGGCAGCAAGCAAACAGGGCGGCTAACAGGGGAGTTTGAGAGGGAGTTCTCCTTGGAGGAGAAGGTACCTGGATTTGCATCTGTCCTTGTGTGTTCGTTTGTAGGGGCCGGCAGGGGC
>NW_027058684.1:0-2280 GCF_011386835.1 Chrysemys picta bellii | reverse complement strand
CTGCCGTTCCGAGCTGACTGTTATGGAGAAGGAGCAAGGCTGGATCCTCCTACAAAGCCCCCAAGATCACCTCCGTGGGGTGAGCCTGCTGGCCAGGTAATACACAAGCGTTTTCCATGCAGTCAGTCCTGCTAGTGGGGGCAATTCCAGAATAAAACAGTCCTCACTTCTGGGCTGCCATGTGGCCCCAAGCTGACCCCTCACCCCCTTGTTGCAGAATGTGCTTCTTCCCTTACTAACAAAGGTATTTCTGCTTTGTGTCACAGAGCTGTGGTGCACTATGCTTGCCCTGAGACCACAAGGATGCTGCTGGACCTAGTAATCCCGCTCCTCGACAGAGGTGATAAGAAACACAGGCTGACCATGATGGCCTTCTTTGTAGAAGTAAGTTTCATTAGCTGATGAGAGCAATTGGGTCTTGTGACCTAGATTAGTGAGCAACTCCTTAAATCAAGCCTTTGAGACTCATTATTGCGCTACATAAACGATGAGCTTTATTAGTCATGTCCACATTGCGAGGTGTCCATGCAGCACTGACTAGGCTCCCCCAGTCCTGTCCCAGCACGCTCAGTGTAAAATCTGAGATGGATCCTTTAGGGGATCATTGGTTGCTCCAAAGTTGTAATTAGGAGCCTGATGGGAATATCCAAGAAACTAAGGTTCTGTAGCACAGCATCAGCCTGGACTCTCCCGAAGGGCAGCTGGGTCTCCTGTCGGCATCAGCCTTTCTGCAGGTCCATGAAAGGTTCCTCCTTGCGAAGTCACTAAGGAAAAGCAAAGAAGGGCATTGAGAGTGGGTATGGAGGAGAGAGGATCATGGTAAAAGCTCCCCCAGATGCAGGATCATTAGCTCTGAATGTGGTGAGCAATCTTTAGCCTTCTCTATTGGATGGGTTAGTTAGAGGCACATCACCAGGAATGAGGTGGCTCTATAGTCCATCGCTAGGTTGTCCTCCCCATTTCCACGGTTTCTGTCTGGCTAGTTCCTATTGACAGTTTTCAGGGATTGTCTCCTCATCTAACTCATTAAGGGATGGGGTTTAATTCTCTCCTCACCAGGAGTCCAATCCTGGGCCCATTGAGATCAATGGCAAAACTTTCACTGACTTCAGTGGGGTCAGGATTTCAACTCAGGGGTTTGATTTCTCAGTCCCAGCTTTCGCGTTATCTTAGAGCGGCTTGTTGTGCTTCACAGGGTCACCACGAGGGGTTCGGCTGCTCTTGGCAAACCCCCAGATGCACAAGAGTCCGCCATACAAATGGTCACTGAACATTTTGTTGCCCTACATGTTCTCCTGGAGGGTAGAGCAGCTCTGCTAAGGCCTATGGCTGAGTCTAGTGCTAACGACCAGTCAAAGCCCCAGGAAGTCAGTGGGAGGACTGGGTGTCACACACAAAGTGGGGCTGATGTATAGCAATGGACGGTACAACATGGAGGTTATGATGCCTCTCCATAGAACCGACACACAAAGTTTTCCGGTAAGCACCCTGCTGCTGATTCGCTCTGTGTTGTTTTCAGCTTCTGTGTTACAAAGAGGCCAAGAAGCTCCCACATCCAGACACTTTGGACCGTCTCGAGGAGTGGACAAAACACCCCAGCCCAGTTTTCCGTTCACTTGGTCTAAGAGGACTCGGCATCCTGGCAACCCAACCAGGGAAGGTGAGAGCCCAGGCTTGGTTAACTGGAAAACGACGAGGTGGCTGTGACCCAGTGGACTGAGTTCTGGGCAGGCAGTGAGGCACAGTGTTCTGAGCCCACCTCTGCTGATGACTTGCTGACCCTCTCGGTGCCTCCATTTCCCCAGCAGGAACGGGGATCACAACGGCCCCTCAATGCAGATCTTTCCTCGGAGAGTATTTTAGATGGGATTTTACTGCTTGGATTTCAGGTGGACATTATCATTCTCCTAGGGCTATCACACTCCGGGTTTCCCCAGACATGTCCGGCTTTTCGCTCTTTAAATAGCCATCCGGGGGGATTTCTAAAAATCTAAAAATGTCGGGATTTCCCCCCAGTCGGCTATTTATCGACCAAAAAGCGGGTGACAGGGCGGCCGAGCGCCACTCGCATTGGGGCCTTGGCAGCCAAAGCCCCTTCCCAGCTCCCCCCATCCCCTGCAGCCTTAGCACACCGCCCGGCAGCGCTGGGGGGCGGGGCTGTGCGCCTGTGAGGGAACGCGGCGGCGGGGCTGGCAGAGGTGGCCAGAGCCCCTCCCCCGCTTCCCCCCTCCTCCACAGCCTCAGCACGCCGCTCGGCAGCACTCGGGCGGGATGGGGCGC
>NW_027058683.1:0-2280 GCF_011386835.1 Chrysemys picta bellii | reverse complement strand
GGGTCAGGGTTTGGTTAGGGTTAGGTTTAGGGTCAGGGTTTAAGGTGAGGGTTTAGGGTTGGATGAGGGTCAGGGGTAGGTGTAGGGTGAGGGTTAGTGGTTAGGGTAGGGGTTAGGATTAGGTTAGGGGTGAGGGTAGGGGTTAGGGTGACGGTAGGGGTTAGGTTACGTTAGGGTAAGGGTTGGGTTACGGTTAGTGGTAGGGTTAGGGTAGGGTTAGGGTTAGAGTTTGGCATTAGGGCTAGGGTTAGATTAGGCTTAGGGTAGAGTTAGGGTTGGGTTTGGGGTAGGGTTAGGGTAGGGTTGGGTTTAGGGTAAGGGGTTAGGATTGGAGTTGGGGTGAGGGTAGGGTTAGGGTCTGGGGTAGGGGTTAGGGGTGGGGTTAGGGTTAGGGGTGACGGTGAGGGGTTGGGGTTAGGATTTAGGGTTACGGTTAGAGGGTTAGGTAAGGGTTAGGGTTGAGTTAGGCGTACGGTTAGGGTTTAGGGTTAGGGTTAGGGTTGGGTTTAGGGTTAGGAGTTAGGGTGAGGGGTAGGGTTAAGGGTTAGGGTTTAGGGTCAGGGTTAGGGGGGGTTAGGGGTAGGTTTAGGGGTGAGGGTTAGGGTTGGGTTAGGGGGTAGGGTTTAGGGTTAGGGTATAGGGGTAGGGGTTAGGGTTAGAGTAGGGGTTAGGGTAGGGGTTAGGGTCAGGGTGAGAGGTTAGGGTAGGGTGAGGGTTAGGGTTAGGTTAGGGTTGTCAGGGATTAGGGGTCAAGGTTAGGGGTAGGGGTGAGGGTGGGGGTTAGGGTGAGGGTAGGGGATAGGGTTTAGGGTCAAGGTGAGGGTGAGGGTAGGTTAGGGTTGGGGTTAGGGTCAGGGTGAGGGTAGGTTGGGGTCAGGGTGAGGGTGAGGGTAGGTTAGGGTTGGGGTCAGGGTCACGGTGAGGGTAGGGGTTGGGGTTTAGGGTTAGGGTTAGAGAGGGTTAGGGTGAGGGTTTAGGGTCAGGGTTAGGGTTTAGGGTTGGGGTTAGGGTTTAGGGTTTACGGGTAGGGTTTAGGGGTTAGGGTTAGGGTATAGGGTTTAGGTTAGGGTCAGGGTTAGGTTAGGGTGGTCAGGGTTAGGGATTAGGGGTCAGGGTCAAGGTCAAGGTTAGGTTAGGGTTTAGGGTAGGGTTAGGGTGAGGGTAGTGTTTAGGGTCAGGGTGAGGGTGAGGGTAGGTTAGGGGTTAGGGTTGGGGTCAGGGTCACGGTGAGGGTTGGGGTTTAGGGTTAGGGTTTACGGTGGGGGTAGGGGTAGGATGAGGGGTTAGGGTTGGGTTTAGGGTTAGGGTAGGGTTAGGGTCGGAGTTCGGGTTAAGGTTAGGGTGAGGGTTTAGGGGTTAGGTTAGGGTTAGGGTTAGGGTTAGGGTTAGGGTTAGAGAGGGTGAGGGTTTAGGGTTGGGTTTAGGGTTTACGGGTAGGGGTTAGGGTATAGGGTTTAGGTTAGGGTGAGGAAGGGTTAGGGGTTAGGGTAGGGTCAGGGGTAAGGGTTAGGGTTGGGTTAGGGTTTAGGGGGTTAGGGGTCAGGGGTCAGGGTCATGGCTAGGGCTAGGGTTAGAGGGTTAGGGTTAGAGGGTTAGGGTCAGGGTCTAGGGTTAAGGGTTAGGGTTGGGTTAGGTTAGGGTAAGGTTTAGGGCTAGGGCTTGGGGCTAGGCGTTAGGGTTTAGGGTTAGGTTAGGGTTAGGGTGAGTTTTTAGGGTTAGGGTTTAGGGTCAGGGTTTAGGGGTAGGGGTTAAGGTTAAGGGTTGGGGTTGGGTAAGGTTAGGGTTTAGGGGTAGGGGTTAGGGGTAGGGTTGGGGTTAGGGGTGAGGGTAAGGGTCGGGTAGGGTGAGGGTGAGGGTTAGGGTACAGTTACGTTAGGGTAAGGGTTAGGGGTGGGGGTGGCGGGTTAAGGGTTTAGGGGTGGGGGTGGGTTTAGGGTTAGGTTAGGGTTAGGGGGTAGGGGTAGGGTTGGGGTTAGGGTTGTTAGGGGGGTTAGGGTTAGGGTTTAGGGTTATGGTAAGGGTCAGGGTCCAGGGTTTAGGGGTAGGGTTAGGGTTAGGGTTACGGTTTAGGGTTACGGTTTAGGGTTAGGGTTAAGGGTTAGGGTTGGGGTCAGGGTTAGGGTTAGGGTAAGGTTAGGGTTAGAGGGTTAGGGTTGGGTTAGGGGTAGGGGTTAGGGGTTAGGTTAGGGTTAAGGGTTTGTGGTTAGGGTAGGGGTAGGTTGGGTTAGGGTGAGGGCTAGGGTTAGGGTCAGGGTTAGGGTTAGGGTTTAGGGTTAGGGG
>NW_027058682.1:0-2281 GCF_011386835.1 Chrysemys picta bellii | reverse complement strand
GGGTTCAGGAGGTGAATTCATCCCTCAGTGGTGGGCAGGTGCTGGGTGGAAATACTGCTGGTTCCAGGTGGCCTTAATTCCCCCTGATTCCTCGGGGCGTTTGAGTCTCTGACAGGTTCTCGTTCCCTTGCAGCAGGAGGACGTCACGGCCAAAGTGATGCACCAGCTCCTCATCATCCCGCACAGAAGGTAAGAGCCTCCGAGAGGTTTGGAACCTGTTCAGTCTGATGCATCTGGCGCCAGCTGAATTTTTGGCATGGAAAACACTAGCTTAAGGTGGCCAAATTTTATTCCCCACCTGGGATTTTGTCCCTTAGAATCTCTGGGGACATTAAGGTTTGTCCTTTTTCTTTTTCCTTTTCCTCCATCCCTCCCTCCTTTCTCTTCATCTCTTACTTCTTTTGTCCTTTCCCCTGTTCCCCTCCCACCACCAGGAGGGGTGTGTGTGTGTCGTGGGGGGTGCTCTACAACTCCCATTGTGGGAGGTCCACCAAAAAATGTGGGGCTGAAATAGTGCTCAGACAGTGATCCCGAGCCGTGACCTGGGCCATCCTTTGGGCTCTCTGGTGAGAACCCTCATCCTCCCGCCCCTCGGTCTCTACCCTGATTGGCTGAGCAGAGGGTTATTGACAGGGAGGAGACTCAGGTCCCTGTTGTTTTCTTTTAAGACCAAGTAAATAGTCATAACCAGTCATATGTTCGACAAATTTTGCTGCTTCTCTGCAGTTCATTATTTTCTCTACCATTCCAGTTCTCCTAAAATACTTGCTGAATAATTACTATGAACTCTTGCTTGTCTGGAACTCACTTGAGAGCACTTTATTCAGGTCATTCAATGTCTGAAATTCAAGATCCGATGGTTAGTTTGAAAATCAGGGCTCTTGGGTCCTATTCCCAACTCTGCCACGGACTGGCTGTGTGACCTAAGACAAGTCAATTCTCCTTTCTCAGCCTTAGCTTCTCCCTCTTTCAAGTAGGGATAACAATCCGCCCCTACCTACCTCCCGGCGGGTGGAGGATGGGGATCTATTGGAGAGTGTCACTAGGAGCAGTGCATAAGATGAGGTGTCCTATCATGTTTACTCAGATCAGATTATGACATAATAGAATGGCTGAAATAGTCTATTTTATTTGTATTTTATTATGTTGCAATTTTTAAGAGCAGCAACTACTTAGCTCAGACTGAAACATCTTATCTAATTTTTGAGATCTAAGTGTCTCCTCTTTGTGTGCGACGAGACAATTTAACACACTGTGACACAGAAGATGCTTTTGTTTTGCAACAAAATATTTTTGCAAAGAATTTTCATGCCACTTGATATGATTTCAAGAAACAAACTGGTTTAGTTTGAATGGGATTTTCGGACAGAAACGGTTTCAATGAAATTTCCCCACCATCTCGATTCCTGGGCTCTATCTCTGCCTTTCGGGGGGGGGGGGGGTTGCTGTCTGTTAGAACAGGAGTCTGATTTGGATAGGGATAGAGACCTCTTCAATGTTTTTAATTAAGTAAATACTAATGGGAATTGTGTGATCATGGGAGACTTTAACTTCCCAGATATAGACCGGAGGACAAGTGCTAGTAATATAATAGGGCTCAGATTTTCCTAGATGTGATAGCTGATGGATTCCTTCACCAAGTAGTTGCTGAATCAACAAGAGGGAATGCCATTTTAGATTTGGTTTTGCTGAGTAGTGAGGATCTCTTAGAAGAAATGGTTGTAGGGGACAGCCTTGGTTTGAGCGATCATGAGCTAATTCAGTTTAAATTAAATGGAAGGGTAAACAAAAATAGATCTGTGACTAGGGTTTTTGATTTCAAAAGGGCTAACTTTAAAAAATTAAGGAAATTAGATAGGGAAGTGGATTGGACTGAAGAACTTGTGGATCTAAAGGCGGAGAAGGCCTGGAATTACTTCAAGTCAAAGTTGCAGAAACTATCAGAAGCCTGCATCCCAAGAAAGGGGGGAAAATTCATAGGCAGGAGTTGTAGACCAAGTTGGATGAGCAAGCATCTCAGAGAGATGATTAAGAAAAAGCAGAAAGCCTACAAGGTGTGGAAGATGGGAGTGATCAGCAAGGAAAGCTACCTTACTGAGGTCAGAACATGTAGGGACAAAGTGAGAAAAGCTGAAAGCCATGTAGAGTTGGACCTTGCAAAGGGAATTCAAACCAATAGTAAAAGGTTTTATAGCCATATAAATCAGAAGAAAATAAAGAAAGAAGAAGTGGGACCACTAAACACTGAGGATGGAGTGGAGGTTAAGGATAATCTAGGCAT
>NW_027058681.1:0-2289 GCF_011386835.1 Chrysemys picta bellii | reverse complement strand
CAGGAGTGATTCAGTGACTATAGTGTACTTGGAGTTTCAGAAAGCCTTTGACAAGGTCCCTCACCAAAGGCTCTTAAGCAAAGTAAACAGTCATGGGATAAGAGGGAAGGTCCTCCCATGGATCAGTAACTGGTTAAAAGATAGGAAATAAAGGGTAGGAATAAATGGTCAGTTTTCAGAATGGAGACAGGTAAATAGCAGTGTCCCCCAGGGATCTGTACTGGGACCAGTGCTGATCAACATCTTTGTAAATAATCTGGAAAAAGAGGTAAACAATGAGGTGTGGGGTTGCCAACCCTCCAGGATTGCCCTGTAGTCTCCAGGAATTAAAGATCAATCTTTAATTAAAGATTATGTCATGTGATGAAACCTCCAGGAATACGTCCAATGAAAACTGGCAACCCTAGCGAGGTGGCAAAGTTTGCAGATAATACTAAATTACGCAAGATAGTTCAGTCCAAAGCAGACTGCGAAGAATTACAAAGGGATCTCACAAAACTGGGTAACCAGGCAACAAAATGGCTGATGAAATTCAATGCTGTTAAATGCAAAGTAATTCGCATTGGAAAACATAATCCCAACTATACATACAAAATGATGGAATCTAAATTAGCTGTTATCGCTAAAGAAAGAGATCTTGGAGTCATTGTGGACAGTTCTCTGAAAACATCTGCTCAATATGCAGCAAACAGTCAAAAAAACTAACAGAATGTTAGGAATCATTAGGAAAGGGATAGATGATAATAAGAAAGAAAATATCATGATGCCCACTATATAAATTTATGGTACGCCTGGAATACTGCATGCAGTTCTGGTTGCCCCATCTAAAAGTATATAAATTAGATATGGAAAAAGGTTCAGAGAAGGGCAACAAAAATTGTCAAGGGTATGGAATAGCTTCCATATGAGCAGACATTACAAAGACTGGGGACTATTCATCCTGGATAAGAGTTGCTGCTTCCGTTGTACAAGGCACTGGTGAGACCTCATTTGGAGTACTGTGTGCAGTTCTGGTCTCCCATGTTTAAAAAAGATGAACTCAAACTGGAATGGGTACAGAGAAGGGCCACTAGGATGATCAGAGGAATGGAAAAACCTGTCGTATGAAAGGAGACTCGAGGGAGCTCGGGTTGTTTAGCCTGACCAAACGAAGGCTGAGGGGAGATATGATTGCTCTCTTTAAATATATCAGAGGGATAAATACCAGGGAGGGAGAGGAATTATTCCAGCTCAGTACTAATGTGGACATGAGAACGAATGGATATAAACTGGCCGTGGGGAAGTTTAGGCTAGAAATTAGACAAAGGTTTCTGACCGTCAGAGGGGTGAAATATTGGAACAGCCTTCAGAGGGAAATGGTGGGGGGCGAAGGACCTGTCTGGTTTTAAGATTAAGCTAGATAAGTTTATGGAGGGGGATGGTTTAATGGGAACATGATTTTAGTCAAAGGAACAGCGTGCCATCGCTGGTAAATAGTATCAATGGCCAATGAGGGTCTGGCTGGAGAATCTTGCCCTACATGCTCGGGGTTCTACTGATCGCCATATTTGGGGTCGGGAAGGAATTTATCCTCCAGGGTAGATTGGCAGAGGCCCTGGAGGTTTTTCGCCTTCCTCCGCAGCATGGGGCAGGGATCGCTAGCTGGAGGATTCTCTGCTAATTGAAGTCTCTAAACCACAGAATTTGGGGACTTCAACAGCAGAGTCAAAGGAAAGGGTAGGGACAGCTTTGTGGCCTGCGTCATGCGGGAGGTCAGACTAGATGATCATAACGGTCCCTTCTGACCTTAAAGTCCTATGAGTTAACTAAGGGGGGATATGATAGAAGTCTATAAAATTATGAACCGTATGGAGAAAGTGAATAAGGAAGTGTAATTTACCCCCTTCACGTAACACAAAAAACCAGGGATCACTCAATGAAATTAATAGGCAGTAGGTTTAAAAGAAACAAAGAAAGTACTTCTTCACACAACACATAGTCAACCTGTGGAACTCGTTGCCAGGGGATGTTGTGAAGGCCAAAACTATAACTGGATTCAACAAAGAATTAGATACGTTCATGGAAGATAGGTGTATAAATGGCTATTTGCCAAGATGGTCAGCCTCTGACTGCATGATACTGGGACTAGACAAGAACGTATGGATCACTTGATCCTGTTCATAGGTGCCAACGGCCCTGGAGCACCCACGTAGAAAAATTGGTGGGTGCTCTGTACCCACCGGCAGCTCCCAGCCCTGCCCCCCCACCCCAGCTCACCTCCGCTCTGCCTCCACCCTCCTCCGTGCACCG
>NW_027058680.1:0-2290 GCF_011386835.1 Chrysemys picta bellii | reverse complement strand
GTTTCAAGAGTAAACATGGAAAGAAGAGTATGTGTAGTGGTTAGTATTTTCTCCTCTGTAGAAAATGTTTGATTAATGTGCTCACATAGCTATGCCGGACAGCTATCGTGGACAAATTTAGAACCTCTGTATTAAGTCAGTGTAGACCATGTGTATCAAAAATAAAAAAGCAGTTTTCTATTAGAGAGTGTGGGTAGAAAAGAAGCAGTGCTCAAATCCGAACAAGTCTAAAGGGAAGGGTTCCAGGGCATTACCCCCAAACTGCCTTTGGGCCCATCTGCTACCTCAGTTTACCTTCAATCTTGCATCAAACCAGCTATCACATGTGGCGATTTTACAGTAGTGCTCTCTTCCAGTTTGGTTTATTATCATAACACAACACTCAAACATACCCTTACCAGCCTCAATTATTCCTTTCCGTTTATAATGCCTCAAGTTTTTCCAGGTTTTTATCAGAACATGCCCATCCCTGCAGTCCAGCCCCTCTCTTAGCTGGGATTTCTGCATCCTGCAGGTCCATCAATGGAGGCTTATCCCTGCACAGTTTCCAGTTCCTTGTAAATCTCTTCCCCCCAAAGTCTTCTGCCTTAGAGTTCTGGAAAATTGTCACTTGTCCTCTTCACAGGCTCTCTGCCTGGGAACTAAGGAGAGAGAGTGTGTCTCTCTGAACTTTTGGGGCGTGGTGGAGGGTCTCTCTCTTGAATGACTACAGGCTGCCATGCATCTAAACCAGCAGGCCTGTTTAGATGCATGCTTCTGTCACATGACCCTTGTATTCATTCCCATCATACAGGGAGATGGGCTAAACCTGAGAAAAAGTGCAGCTGTGCCCCAGTCTTTGAATGGACCAGCTCATCCTGTGACAGGAACATAGCGCAGCTTGCTCTCACCTGTGATGTATTTAGTTGCACTTAAATATTAGTCATGTATAGATCTTTAAACACAAAAAAGAGGACAGTTAAAATTTTACATAAAATAAAAACTCAGCATCACCACTTCCATTTGAATAGTTCAGATATTAAAAATCCTACGTTGTCAAGTTCTGCCCGTAGACCATCGTAATCGTTCTTGGCTTGCTGCAAGTCCTGGTTGAGTTTCATCTCCTTGCACTGCTGGGCCACTGTCTGTAAGGCACGGAGCTGACGTAATACTTCCTAGAAATGTAGAAGATGGGGAAGGGGGAGGGAGGAGGGAGAAACACACTCCTGTTACATGTTTCTAGTCAAGTTACTATAACTATTAACACTGGAAAACATGGGGGAGGGACAGTAAATAGTCTCTGTAAATAGTTACTAATTACACTAAAGCCCTCTCTTACAGAAGCAAAAAGAGTTTAAAAACCATTTTTAAGTAAAGCCTAAATTCGGTTATGGCCACTAATGGCCATGACTCAGTTTGGCCAATCAGAGTAGCCTACTGAATCTGTTACACCAACACAGGTGGATCAAAAAAATACTAGCAAATAATGGAATTAAGCTTATGTATCAATTCAAAAGTAGATCTCCATAACAACATTGAGCATTACAACTAAGCAACCAGACTAATCCCCAATAATCATGATCCTTTGGGGGAAAAAATTCCCTTCTTTGCTATGATTACATGTTTAACTTACTGCTGTAAAAATGTTTTTTGTGAGGAAACTGCCTTAGTTTTTTTCAATTTGACTTAACATAAGACTGAGTAGCAACAGAAGTTTGGTAGAGGGGCATTCACTCCTCCCGCCTCAGTTCTGGGGGAGCAGAACTTCACTAATGCACACCTCCGAAGATCCTTAGGAATCTAGCCCATCTCCTGCAATCTTTAGGAGATGCAAAGTAGATATCCATCCAGGTATAATTAGTTTTTGAGGCTTCTTCCCAGCCCCACGGTCCTTATGGTTGGGGCTCTACATGAATTTGAGAGGGAATTTATGTTGGGGAATAGGGCTATGAGGGGCGTAGGACTTTTAGTAGAGGGTGTTGAGGTTGGTAAGGAAAAGAAAGAGCTAAGTGGGGGAGCAGAAAGTGGAGGAAGATAGGGAAGGGAAAGCACTAGTGGCGTCTCCTGGCAACAAACCTCTCTGCCAAACTTCTCTTGGCAGCAGTTGCAGGACTCCCCTCTAACAAATCATAGCAGGTTTGTCAGATGGAGAAGGTAGTGAAGTGCTAGTGCTTCCCCTCTGCTTTCTCCTAAGCACCCTCCTATCCTCCAGCAAGACACCTGCTCCATCCCATGTCCTCAAGTACCCCCACAGCCTGTTCCCACTCTCATTGCCAGCCAGAGACCCATCCTATGAAGTCCCCAACCCTCT
>NW_027058679.1:0-2293 GCF_011386835.1 Chrysemys picta bellii | reverse complement strand
CCATACCATCAGGGGCTCGTTCACCTGCACATCTACCAATGTGATATATGCCATCATGTGCCAGCAATGCCCCTCTGCCATGTACATTGGCCAAACCGGACAGTCTCTACGCAAAAGAATTAATGGACACAAATCTGACATCAGGAATCAAAATACTCAAAAACCAGTGGGAGAACACTTTAACCTGTCTGGTCATTCAGTGACAGACCTGCGGGTGGCTATATTACAACAGAAGAACTTCAAAAACAGACTCCAACGAGAGACTGCTGAGCTAGAATTGATATGCAAACTAGACACAATCAACTCCGGTTTGAATAAGGACTGGGAATGGCTGAGCCATTACAAACATTGAATCTATCTCCCCTTGTAAGTATTCTCACACTTCTTAACTGTCTGTACTGGGCTAGCTTGATTATCACTTCAAAAGTTTTTTTTTCTTTCTCTTACTTAATTGGCCTCTCAGAGTTGGTAAGACAACTCCCACCTGTTTATGCTCTCTGTATGTGTGTATATATATCTCCTCAATATATGTTCCATTCTATATGCATCCGAAGAAGTGGGCTGTAGTCCACGAAAGCTTATGCTCTAATAAATTTGTTAGTCTCTAAGGTGCCACAAGTACTCCTGTTCTTCTTTTTGCGGATACAGACTAACACGGCTGCTACTCTGAAACCTTTCTCCATTCTGTTAGCTAAGCCTTGCTGTTAAATGTCAGCCGACGAATCCAGCATTTAAAGCAATCTGACTATAAATCCCCTGCCCTCTCGGTGGCTGTAGTTCTCACATCCTCTGCTCTTGTGATGTCACCACATGACACGGTGTCTTATTCCCATAGTGTCTTGTATATTAGATAGGAACTAAGTTTATAAGATAAAAACTGAAGCATAACTCCTTCCCTTCCCCCTTTGGACTTAGGAAAAATAAATCCTGTCCCATCCCCCAGTCCCAGCCCAGCCCCACCACAGCTGCTGCAGCCAGGAGACAGCTGCTCTGTCACCTGGCCCTGCTGCTATGGTGAGAGAGAGCTGGGGGGAGTCCTCTCTCCCTGGGACAACCTGCTCCCCAAACCCCTCATTCCAAGCCCCAGCCCAGAGCCTGCACCCCCAGCTGGAGCCCTCACCCCCTGCACCCCAACCCTCAGCTCCAGCCCTGAGCCCCTCATTCCCAGCCCCACCCCAGAGCCCACACCCCCAGCCGGAGCCCTCAGACCCCTGCACCCCAACCCTCTGCCCTAGTCCTGAGCTCCTCATTCCCAGCCCCATCTCAGAGGCCACACCCCCAGCCAGAGCCCTCACCCCCTTGCATCCCAACCCTCTGCCCTAGCCCTGAGCCCCTCATTCCCAGGCCCATCCCAGAGCCCACACCCCAACCCTCTATCCCACTTCAGCCCCCTCCCACACTCCGAACCCTTCAGCCTCACCCCTGCCACACCCCATCCATGTGCAGAATGAATTTTGTTATGTGCAGCAATATACAAGTGTAACCCTTCTGCCCATCTAAGTTGGCAGCAACAAGGGCCGGGTTCTGTATCTAGAGGTTCCGTTTCAATAACGCAATGCAAAACCGGCTTGAGCCCCCACCCAGTGACCTGTGACAATTACATACCACCCCCTGGGCACCTCTAAGAGGCAATACTTCCCCTCTCGCAAGCACGGAGTCTGAGTGTAACAGAAAATGTTTAATAACATGAGGTAAACAACATCAGCATTAAATGAGAAAAACACCACAACTAGAGTTTTTAGACCAAACCATGAGCGAAGACCCACCCCAGCAAATTGGGCCGTGTCCTCTCCCGTGGGTTCTTGAAACCAGCGACCCAAGAATCACCAAAGTCCCAAAAGTCCACCAATCCCAAAGTCTCTTGGGTCCAGCAACCCAAGAATCACAAAAGTCCCAAAAGTCCGACAACCCCCCCAAAGTCTCTGTCCATGATCAGTGCAGCCCCAGAGTTCAAGGGGGGGGGGGTGTGAGCAGGGTGTTAAGGGGCACCTTACGTGATCCGAGACCAACCGGCTGCTTCTCCGTGGGGTTCCACCGCAGCCTTCACCACGAACTGCTCCACTCCACCCGCAGTCCCACGAACTGCTCTGGCAGCTGCTCCGCTCCGCTCACCGACCTGTGAGCCGCGCCGCTCCGCTCACCAACCTGTGAGCTGCGCCGCTCCGCTCACCGACCTGTGAGCCGCTCCGCTCCACTCCAGCCATCCCTTGGGCCGAACCCACAAGGCTCTGCTCTGCTAGCTGCTCCTCCAGCTGCTCCGCTCCGCTCCCCGCCCACTAAGCTAAGTTAGCTT
>NW_027058678.1:0-2293 GCF_011386835.1 Chrysemys picta bellii | reverse complement strand
TGCCTGCTTTGGCTGGGGGATGGCCAAGGTGACCACACAGGCCTTTTCCTGCTCCGACTCGAGATGCTCTGAGTGAAGACGGAGCTGGCTGTGGGTCAGAGGTTCCTGTTTGTATCTCTCAGAAATGACAATGTTTGAAATTTACAGGCCATTGAAGAAGAAGAAACCAAGTGGGAGTCAAAGCTCGTTCCCAAACCTCCTCAGACCAGTGCGCTGTACTTTGGATCTCAGTATGAGGTGTCTGGTACATCAGAGCTAAAGATAACACCTGACGTAAGTAGGATTGTCCTCTACTTCCACTGAGGCATCAAAACGAGCTGAACAATTCATTATTATTATGCATTAGTTGTATGGTGGTAGTGCCCAGGAGCCTCTTGTGCCAGGTGCTGTACAAACACAGAACAAAAAGATGGACCTGCCCCAAAGAGCTTCCAACCTAAGTATAAGCCAAGAGACCACAATGGACACAGCAGACAATGGGCATCGTTCACTCCTGCTCTTGGCGGAGGTGGGAGACTCTCATAAGTCATTTTATCTTTACTGCAGCAACTGGAGCTCTGCTATAGAAGCCCCGCAGACCAGCAGTCCTATATTGAGCTCTACATGACGGATATGGAGGAGGAGATCAAGCTTCACATGAAAGACAGAAAAGATGGGAAATTGGTTTGGAAGACGTTTGTGAGGCCAGGTAGGATCACACGTAAGACGTTGAAGCAGAACTTCTGGGCAGCTGGTCGTGGTGACTGAAGCTCATAGAATCGCTGAAATGTCGGGCTGGAAGGGACCTTGAGAGGCTATCAAGTGCATCCCCCTGTGCTGTGGCAGGACCAAGTAAACCTAGACCATCCCTGACAGGTGTTTGTCCAGCCTGTTCCTAACAGCCTCCCATGACGGGGATTCCACAACCTCCCAGGGAAGCCTATTCCGGAGCTTAGCTACCCTTAGAGTTAGAAAGCTTCTCCAAATATCTAACCTAAATCTCCCTTGTTGCAGATTAAGCCAATTACTTCTTGTCCTACCTTCATTAGACATGGAGAACAATTGATCCCTGTCCTCGTTGTAACAGCCCTTCACATATTTGAAGACTATTATCAGGTTCCCCCCGTCAGTCTTCTTTTCTTATGACTAAACAGGCCCAGTTTTTTAACCTTCCCTCACAGGTCAAATTTTCTAAATCTTTTATCATTGTTGTTGCTCCCCTCTGGACTCTCTCCAATTTGCCCACATCTTTCTTCAAGTGTGGTGCCCAGAACTGGACACAGGGCTCCAGCCGAGGCCTCATCAGTGCCGAGTGGACTGGGGCAATTACCTTCCGTGTCTTATATACAACGTTCGTGCTAATACATCCCAGAACGACATTAGCCTTTTTCGCAACTGGCACTGCATCCCACTGTTGCCTCCTATTCAATTTGCGATCCACTATAACCCCAGATGCTTTTCGGCAGTGCTACACCTAGCCAGTTATCCCCCATTAGATAGGTCTCGTTTCATTTTTGCTTCCTGCGTGGAGTACTTTGCACTTGTTTTTATTGAATTTCATTTGGTTGATTTCAGAGCAATTCTCCAATTTGTCAAAGTGGTTCTGAATTCTAAATCTGTCCTCCACAGTTCTTGCAACCCATCCCAGCTTGGTGACATCTGCAAATGTTCTGAGTATACTCTCCAATCCATTATACAAGGCATTAATGAAAATATTGACTAGTCCCATGACTGATGCCTGTATAACCCCACTAGATAGGCCCTCCCAGTTTGACAGCAAACCATTGATAACTACTCTTTGAGTGTCATCTTTCAACCAGTTGTGCACTCACTTTATAGTAATTTAATTTAGACCACATTTCCCGAATTTGCTTATGGGAATGTCATGAGGGACTGTGTTAAAAGCCTTATTAAAATCAAGATATAGCATATCTGCTGCTTCCCTTCTATCCCGTAAGTCAGTTACCCTGTCAAAGAAGGGAATTAGGTTGGTCTGGCAGGCTTTGTTCTTGGGAAACCCATGCTGGCTGTCCCTTATAACCCTATTATCCTCTAGGTGCAAACTGGTTGTTGAATCATGATAACTTCCCAGGTATCGAAGTTAGGTGTGTTGGGGGCACAGAGAGGCAGGAGATGTACATTCAATCAGGTGTCTCAGCTCTGCCATCTTCCTTATCCATGGCAAAAATCCTAATCCACTGAACAAAGTCCTGTGGTTTAAATGCACTTTTAGGACCATCTTCCTCTGGAGAGTTCAGAAATTATCCTCAGGAAATTAACCAAGTATTTCAAGATTCCCTGTGAGGTGGAGAAA
>NW_027058677.1:0-2295 GCF_011386835.1 Chrysemys picta bellii | reverse complement strand
GCAGAAGAGAAGAGTGAGGGGGGATTTGATAGCAGCCTTCAACTATCTGAAGGGGAGTTCCAAAGAGGAGGGAGCTAGGCTGTTCTCAGTGGTGGCAGATGACAGAACAAGGAGCAATGGTCTCAAGTTGCAGCGGGGGAGGTCTAGATTGGATAGTAGGATACACTATTTCACTAGGAGGGTGGTGAAGCACTGGAATGGATTATCTAGGGAGGTGGTGGAATCTCCATCCTTAGAGGTTTTTAAGTTCCAGCTTGAGAAAGCCCTTCCTGGGATGATTTAGTTGGGGTTGGTCCTGCTTTGAGCAGGGGGTTTGACTAAATAACCTCCTGAGATCTCTTCCAACCCTAATCTTCTATGATTGTGTTTTTTCCTCTCACTGATCACAAAGCTTCCTGCTTGTGTGGCTCTCCTTGTTTCTATGTGGCTCACTAATTTAAACCTCCTTGGATTCCTTTAGTCTGTCCTTTGGGTAGCTTTCCACTGCTCTCTCCCCTTCCTTCAGGAGAGTCAGCTAAACTGATTTGCAAAGAATGCAGCTCACCCATTGTTGAGGTGGGTTGATCCTGAATAGAGGCGCAGGGTCCTAAGCACCATCCCATTGTACTTCTGCCTGGTGTGTACCTGTGTGTACCTGCTACAGACCTGTCAGCAATGATGGATCCACATGCATATAGGCACTCATAATACAGCAGGTTTTCATAGTACAACTCCCCAACCAGAATTTGTAAGTTGTACAGACGTATTCCCAATCCATCACATTTCTCCCTTATTGACAGGAATCTCCCTTATTGACCAGTACTCCAGGGATATTTTGGCACCCCAGCTTCAGACAGTGCATCTTCTGTTATTACTTATTAATTCAAACTTAATACATGCATTCAGTCATTAAACAATTCCAATGATCGTACCAAAATACAATTTCATGAAAACATCATAGGTAGGTTCCTACCTACATCGTATAAATCTCCTCCATCATTATCCCAGAGAAGGGGAAACTAACTGCAGAGTTAGCGGTCCCCCCATTATGCTCGTCACCCTGGTATTTCTGATAGGTTGAGGTGGTCCCAAGAGCCTTGGGTCTCCTTCTGAGAGAGAAGTGGTCGCTGTCCTTGGGCAAGGTAGAATTCCCTTCTTCACCCCGCCTGGGGAGAGGTGAGGTGTGTTTCTTCCTCCATCTCCCTCAAGTTTAATTACATCATGACCAAATAACCTGAAGGCATAGATTAAGGAGAATTTTTCTACCTCCTTTCCATCTACACTCTTCTAGTGGTTGTTTCACACCCCTTTGGAGCTTTTCCCACTCTCTGGTGATATTGTAATTTTGGCAACACTCTTTACTGCTCTCTGTTTCACTCAATCTAGGGGAGCTCTGACACATGGCACCTTTTGTCTGTGCCTGAATTTCCCTTTTCCTGAGAAGTTTTGAATCATAACACCTGTCAGCTGTGCCATAATCTTCCCTGCTCCCAGCGGAGGTCCGGCTCAGACCATCTCCTAGCTGTACCAGTATCTTGCTGCTCTCAGCTGAAATCTGGGCCACAGACACACTCAGCATTGACTTAGTTTTCCAGGTGAGGATAGACAGAGATCTTTCCCCTGAGCCTCTGATTCTGGCCTTGATGGTTTGCACCTGAAACTTCAGAGATTAATCCTGTAACCCTTCTGCCCATCTAGGCTGGCAGCAACAAGGGCCGGGTTCTGTATCTAGGGGTTCCGTTTCAATAACGCAATGCAAAACCGGCTCGAGTCCCCACCGAGTGACCTGGGACAATTACATACCACCCCCTGGGTGCCTTTAAGAGGCAATACTTCCTCTCTCACAAGCACAGAGTCTGAGTGTAACAGAAAATGTTTACTAACATGAGGTAAATGACATCAGCATTAAATTGGAAAAACACCACAAACAGGATTCATAACACAAACCATGAGCAAAAACCCACCCCAGCAAATTGGGCTGTGTCCTTTCCCTTTGGTTCTTGAATCCAGCAACCCCAAAATCACCCAGAGTCCCCAAAGTCCAACACCCCCAAAGTCTCTTGGGTCCAGCAACCACCCAAAGTCCCCAAAGTCCAACAGACCCCAAAGTCTCTGTCCCTGGTCAGTGCAGCCCAGAGAAAAAAGGGGGGGCATGCAGGGTGTTATGGGGCACCTTATGTGATCCGAGGCCGGCTGGCCATCTCTCCGTGGGGTTCCGCCACAGCCTTCACCACGAGCCAGTCCACTTTCTGCCCTCCTACAAACTGCTCCGCTCTACAAGCTGCTCCGCTCCGCTCACCAACCTGTGAGCCGCTC
>NW_027058676.1:0-2295 GCF_011386835.1 Chrysemys picta bellii | reverse complement strand
AACTAACCCTGCTGGATGAGGTGCTATGTGCAGGGATCCCGGGGGTGAAAGGTCACAGTAATGTAATGTAGGAGAAGCACCACCATACAGCAGCATTCCCAATCCCCTTCAGCAGCCGAGGACTGAACTCGTGTCTGGGCACCTGTACATAATGCTTCCCCAGCAGAAGGAGCTTGACAAGGATCCTATCCCTCTCTACTGCTGCTCCTGTTAAGGCCACTGGGAGGGTGTTGTGAACACAAGCAGCACTAGAAGCACAATTTTCTTAGAATGAGGGAAGGTTGCAGAAACAATAAAGGCTTTTATGGCAACAGCACCTTTGGTTAACCAAAGCACTAGACTCCAGACCTTGGCCAGTTTCCTGCTCCCTCAAAAAGTTCTGGACTGTGGGGTATGTATACAGAACATTTCAACTAGCGGCCAGTGATTAAAAAACAGCTCACAGGAACATAGAAACTGCCACACTGGAACAGATGAGCAGTCCATCTAGCCCAGTATGCTGTCTCTGACAGTGGCCAGAACCAAATGCTTCAAATAAAAGTATGAGAACTTTTCAACTGCAAATGTATAATAATCTACCTGAACATATTTCAGAGTAACAGCCGTGTTAGTCTGTATCCGCAAAAAGAAGAACAGGAGTACTTGTGGCACCTGAACATAGGCCTCCTCCTGATCTCTAATAGTGATTGGCTTAGACCCTGAAGCACAATGCTTAAATACCTGCCAAATTTTTGTCATTAATTAGAACACTGAATATGCCTGAAGCGCCTGATCTACCTTCTCTAGAGAGCATTCATTATTTTAATACACTTTTATCATGTCCCCACGGAGCAAAAAATAAAAAAACAAAAACAAGCGGGCGGCGGAGCAAAACAAAAAAACAAAAAAAACTGCCGGAGCACAGGAAAAACTGAGAACCCACCGGCAGCTCCACACCCCGCCCCCGACCAGCTGGCCTCTGCTCCGTCTCCACCTCCCCCCTCGGGGACGGAGGAGGGCAGCACGCAGAGCCCCCCCCCACCAGAGGGACCTGCCAGGGAGCCAGGTGAGTCCCAGGCAGTGCTAGCCTTACCTGGAGCGGCTCCCAGGGAGCATCCAGCAGGCAGGTCCTGTCCCTCTGGCTCCTAAGGTTGCTCAGGTCGGGTCGGGGGGGGGGGGGGGTCGAGAGGCTCGCTGCCGGCGCCTACAAGCCCTCCCGCCCCTGCAGCACACAGTGGAGACCTCCTCGCCGTCTCTGTGCGTGCCTGGGGAGTGGGGCTGCAGCACTTTGCAGGCTCCTGCCGGCAGGCAGGCGCTAGGAGTTCAGCTGAGCTGCCTCAGGGCCCAGGAAGCGGTGAGCGGCGCCGGCAGTGCCAGCTTGCGTCGTCCACCAGACGGTCCCCCGATATCGGGACAAAGTGCGTCCTGACCAATGTAAGGTCGGGACGCGGGACAAGGCCCCTAAAATCGGGACTGTCACGATAAAATCGGGACATCTGGTCACCCTAGATCTGAAAGTGTGTACCTTCCACTAACAGAAGCTGGTCCAACAAAAAATATTATTCACCCAACTTGTCTCACTCCAGATTAATTAGCAGATGGCCCATCCAAAATCTTTCCATGGAATCTTCTGGAAATATATGCTGTATTTGCCAGTGCTGTACCTATTTCTGTGGACTGACAAAAGTTCATCTCTCCAGGGCTGTTAAACGGGCCACTTTCACCAGCACTAAATTCACCCAGAAATAAATACGGGAGCCACTGAGTTCTGAAAACAGCTACTAATTTTGCCAAGCAAACACAAGTGAAATGACTCACTTTTTTCTCCTATCCATTCAATGACTCTTGTCGGCTCTTGGAGCTCAAACACATGCAAATCATTATATCTGAAAGCAAAAAAAAAAAGCATTAGAACTGGAACAATTTGTATAGTGGGGGTGCTAAGAGCCATTGAACCAATATGTAAATCCGGTACATGATAGAAACCACTTCAAACCAGAGGGTGCAGCAGCACCCCCAGCACCTATGCATTAGACCAGCCCACAGAGAAGGCAATTTCTCTCACAGGCAAGTCTTTAATTCCATGGGTTATGGATGGTGCGGATAACGATCGTTGCTTATCTCTGCTTCCCGTCTGTAGCGCTCAACGCGCCATACCACCGAGGTCAGTATCATTGGCCCCGTTATTCACGTGGGGAAACTGAGGCACGGAGCAGTGAAGTGACTTGCTCAAGGCCAGTGTGGCCCCGCACCTGGCCCGCACCGCGCAGGTTGCTCTGGGGGCGGGGGCAATGGCTGGTCCCCTCCCGCTCCCGG
>NW_027058675.1:0-2302 GCF_011386835.1 Chrysemys picta bellii | reverse complement strand
TCTGGGGCACTGACATGTTTCATGGGGTTGGTGAGTGAACTCAGCCTTGCATTCCGTCCTTGATGGGGCGGGACAAGGGTGGTCAGTTTTGTTGAGTCACAAAGTTGGCAACCCTAGATCCAGGGGAAACAAACACCCAGCGAGGCTGGACAGGGGCAGGACATCAGCTTTGAGGGGAGGGGTGGGGGTGGCAGTGACATCACAAAGGCCTGTTGCAGGAACTCAGCCTATTGGGCAAAGGTGGTGGGGAGGGGGTGACCTCACAGAGAGACCCTGACATCAGCCGGGCAGGACAGAGGTGCAGGGCCAGGCCAGTCTCTGAGACCCCCCCGGCTTTGCTGCCGCAAGTCTCCAGAGAGGTTTGGAACCTGTTCAGTCTGATCCCCCTGGTGCAGGCAGCATTCTAGGCCCAGAAAACACTGGCTTAAGGTGGCCGAATTTGATTTTCTGCCTAAGACTTTGACACTTGGAATCCCTGGGGACATTGGGGTTTATCCTTTTTGGTTTCCCTTTTCCTCTTTCCTCCCTCCTTTCTCCTCTTCTCTTGCTTCTTTTTCCCCTTTCCCTGGCTTCCCTCCCTCTACCAAGGAGGGGTGTGTGTGGAGTGTGGCTGGGGTGGGGGGGTGCTCTCACTGCGGGAGGTCCTCACAAAGAGGTGGGGCTGGATCTGAGAGTGATCCCCTCTGATGGTGACCTGGGCCGTCCTTTGGGACATCTGGAGAGACCTCTCATCCTCTCGCCCCTCAGAGTCTCAGTGCTGATTGGCCGAGCAGGGGGCTATCAACAGCGAGGAGACTCAGGTCTTTTTGGCCTCTTTTCAAATCAGGCAAATAAGTCAGAACCAATCCAATGTACGGGATTAATCTTGCTGCTTCTCTCCATTAATTGTCTCTTAACAGCTCATGATTTCCTCTAATGGTCGAGGTCTTCTATAATACTTGCTGAATAATTACTATGAACCACTGTTGGTCTGTAGCTCACTTGAGAGCACTTTATTATACATCCGAAGAAGTGGGCTGTAGCCCACGAAAGCTTATGCTCTAATAAATTTGTTAGTCTCTAAGGTGCCACAAGTACTCCTGTTCTTTATTCTGATCAGTCACTGTATGAAATTCAAGATGTGACAGATAGGTTGAAAGTCAGGAGCAGTGTTTCCTCCAATTTTTTATGTCCATGTGCGGAATGAATTTTGTGGTGTGCACCAATATGGGCAATTTTGTTATTTGACACATCACTTGTATATTGCTGCACATAACAAAATTCATTCTGCACATGGATGGGGTGTGGCATGGGTGAGGCTGAAGGGTTCTGAGTGTGGGAGGGGGCTAAAGTGGGGCAGAGAGTTCGGTTGTGGGCTCTGGGATGGGCCTGGGAATGAGGGGCTCAGGGCTAGGACAGAGGGTTGGGGTGCAGGGGGAGAGCGCTCTGGCTGGGGGTGCGGGCTCTGGGATGGGTCTAGGAATGATGGGCTCAGAACTGGAGCTGAAGGTTGGGGTGCAGGGGGTGAGCACTCCAGCTGGAGATGTGGCCTCTGGGATGGGGCTGGGAATGAGGAGCTCAGGGCTAGGGCAGAGGGTTGGGGTGCAGGGGGCTGAGGGCTCCGGCTGGGGGTGTGGGCTCTGGGATGGGGCTGGGAATGAGGGGCTCAGGGCTAAGGCAGAGGATTCGGGTGCAGGGGGAGAGGGCTCTGGCTGGGGGTGCGGGCTCTGAGATGGGGCTAGGACTGGGGGGCTCAGGACTGGAGTTGAGGGTTGGGGTGCAGGGGGTGAGGACTCCAGCTGGAGATGTGGCCTCTGGGATGGGTATGGGAATGAGGAGCTCAGGGCTAGGGCAGAGGGTTGGGGTGCAGGGGTTGAGGACTCCGGCTGGAGGTGCAGGCTCTGGGCTGGGGCTTGGAATGAGGGGTTTGGGGAGCAGGTTGTCCCAGGGAGAGAGGACTCCCCCAGCCCTCTCTCACCACAGCAGCAGGGCCAGGTGAGAGAGCAGCTGTCTCCTGGCCACAGCAGCTCTGGTGGGGCTGGGCTGGCACTAGGGGAGGGGACAGGATTTATTTTTCCTAAGTCAAAACGGGGAAGGGAAGGAGTTATGCTTCAGTTTTTACCTTTTAAACTTAGTTCCTATCTAATATACAAGACGCTATGGGAATAAGACACCATGTCATGTGGTGACATCACAAGAGCAGAGGGTGTGAGAACTACAGCCACCGAGAGGGCAGGGGATTTATAGTCAGATTGCTTCAAATGCTGCATTCGTCGGCTTACATTTAACAACAACGCTTAGCTAACAGAATGGAGAAAGGAAT
>NW_027058674.1:0-2307 GCF_011386835.1 Chrysemys picta bellii | reverse complement strand
GCCCAACGACCAGAGTCCGTGCGGCCGCCCTCTCCGTCGGGGCTGTGTGGCCCAACGACCAGAGTCCGTGCGGCCGCCCTCTCCGTCGGGGCTGTGTGGCCCAACGACCAGAGTCCGTGCGGCCGCCCTCTCCGTCGGGGCTGTGTGGCCCAACGACCAGAGTCCGTGCGGCTGCCCTCTCCGTCGGGGCTGTGTGGCCCAACGACCAGTGTCCGTGCCGCTATCCTGTCTCTCATGCCTGTGTGGCCCGATGGCTCCAGACAATATGACTGCTCTCTCCCTCAGTGCTGTGTGGTCCAGAGACTAGAGTCAATATCGCTGCCCTTCAGAACAGGGCTGTTTAGCTGAGAGTTCAGAGACAAGATGGCTGCCCCTCCTCTTGGGGCTGTGCAGTCTAGTGGCATACTGGGGAGGTGGGCTGCCACCCAAGGATGGATGGCAGCCAGGGCAGGAGGACCCGGGCCCTTGTTACTCCACCGGCTCCTAGCCCAAGGCCTTGTCCATGGCCAATGTGTTTGCCATTGATTCAGTGGGGATCCAACCAGAACATCTGACGTCACTCAGCATGACAATGGCTGGTTCACCCAGGTTACTTCCTACAAGATGTCTCTAGGCCATGGGCTGGGGGTCTCTGGGCTCCCGGCGTAGGAAACTCCCAGAGACTCCGATCTCCCCTGCACGTCTGCAGGGCCCTGGGGATGCGGCTGGGTCTTGGCTCCTCGCGGCTCTGCATTCAGGAGCTTCAGCTGCTTCTGGACTGGAGCCCACAATGTGCATCCTCCATTTTCGGCGCTCTGCCTAGACTGAGCTGAGCTGCTCCCTTTCACACGGGTGCTCCAGCTGTAGCATGTCCGGCAGGGCTGGGGAGGGGCTTGGCTTCCTCCGCCTAGACTATGGGGTTCTGTGTGGCTGGTGCACCCGGCACATCCTGCTCTGCCTCTTCTGTCTCCTCCTTCCCAGGCAACAGCTGCTTTGGCGTCTCACAAGAGATGTGATCGGCGGTGGGCTCAGTTGGCTCCTGTTAGCCTCTAGATGTCTGTAGGAGGGAGAAAGGGCAGGAACACAAATCAGAAGAATAAAACCTTCAAGCAGGGGAGTTTTCCATGGCACAACCCCCCCACATACACACTTTGCTAAAGCTCATTTGCAACTTCCCTGAGAGCTGGCATTGCTTAAAGAGAGCCCCCACCCCCGCAAGCGCCGCTGCCCTGTGGGCTGGCAATGGTTGAAGGGAGTCTGGGAGAATTTCTCCTCTCTCCGCCTGGCTCTGATGACTGAGGGAATCACATGCGAGAAGCTCTGGGAATGTCGGGCTCGGTGCAGTGGGGTGAGATGTCCGACATGGAGCCCAAAGGTGGGATTGTCCTGACTCTGCAGTAACTTCATTCCAGTCAGAGAGATTTCAGAGCTCAGCTACGGGGTTCTGCCCTGTAACTGTGTGTGGGGATGGGGCAGAAGTGGGGCAGTGATGCACTCATGAAAGGAGTAGGGCTAAGGGGGGGCCCGTGCTGCAGCCACTAAAGCCCCTGTGTGCTGCGTTCCGGTCGCGCCGGCTCTGCCTGGCTGGGATGGGGGCGAGGCGGCTCCACGCGCTGCCGTTTCCCGCCCTGAGCCGCGTTGCCACGACGAGCACCACACCGGGAACCTCTGTCCCTGGTGCTGGTCTTGTCTGTAGGCTCCGCTCCCTGCAGCTCTCATTGGCCGGGAATCGTTAATCCCGCCCTGGCCCTACTCCCCAGCCCGTTCCAATCCTTCTCTTGACTCCTGACTCCGGCTCCAACCCTTGGCTCCCCTAGGCTCGACCTCCACCACCCTGACCACTAGGCCCCACCGCCTCTGCTCCAACCCCGGGCCCAACCATCCGTGCTTTGGTGTCCGACACCAGCGATATGTAGGAGTCGTTCACCTCACTGCTTTCCATGCATATGGCCCTGCCTTTGTCAGCACTGGTTTTCATCTGCCATTGTTCTGCCCAGTCACGTGGCTTCATTAGATCCCTTTCAGCTGCTTCAAAGTCTTCTCTATGCCTGACTAACCTACATAATTTTGGTGTCAAGTATCAGGGGGTAGCTGTGTTAGTCTGTATCTACAAAAGCAACAAGGAGTCTGGTGGCACCTTAAAGACTAACAGATTTATTTGGGCATAAGCTTTCGTAAGTAAAAACCTCACTTGAAGAAGTGAGGTTTTTACTCACGAAAGCTTATGCCCAAATAAATCTGTTAGTCTTTAAGGTGCCACCAGACTCCTTGTTGTTTTTCTACATAATTTTGTGTCATCTGTCAATATCCACCTCATTGTTCAGTCCC
>NW_027058673.1:0-2307 GCF_011386835.1 Chrysemys picta bellii | reverse complement strand
CCCCTCACACACACATAACACCTGCGGGCAAAGCAGGCCCAGCCACTTCTCAGTTTCTTTGCCAATACAGAATCCCAAAACTAATGGATTTCACAATAGTAGAGAAAGAGGACTGGTGGTGGGGTCCATGTGGGCAGAACAGCCAGAAGAACCAGAATTACTGTAAGGTAAGTCTCCCACTATCTGTTAACATGGATCTCACTTTAGGTGACTAACAGTTATCTCCCTATGGAGGGGGATGTCATGAGTCTAATTTACATAAAGACTGCAGGACTGCCCTAACAAACTGGGCATCAGATCTAGTAGTTGCAACTAGCGAGTAGTGCTGAATAAAAGTAGGCAATGAGCTCCAACTGGCTCCCTAGCAAATTTCTGACATAGGAACCTTCCTCAAGCATGCCCATGTCACTTGGGGCCTAGTATAGTTTGCTTTAATATGATAGGGTTACCATTCCTCCGGATTTACCCGGACATGTCCTCCTTTTTGTGCTAAAAATAGCGTCCGGGGGGAATTTGTAAATCACTCAAAATGTCCGGGATTTCCCTCCCCGGGCAGAGCAGAGCGAGCGGCTGGGAGGGCTGCAGGGAAGTCACGGGCTGGACTCCGGAGCAGCTGTAGAGGAGCTCCTCCTCCTCCTTCCCTCCCTGCATTCTGAGCCAGCAGCTCTCCCCTGCAGCCCGGCTCCGGCAGCACTGTGCAGGGCCAGGGACCGGGTTTTGTTGTGCTGGGGAGCGCAGCCACGTGTCCGGCTTGCACAGAGCCCAACACCATGTTCTGAGCAGCAGGGTAAGGGGGCCAGGGGGCAGGAGAAGGGGCAGGGAGGTTCTGGAGGGGGCAGTCAAGAAACGGGGGGGGGGTCGGGAGTTCATGGGGGGGCTTTCTGGAGGGAGTGGAAAAAGTTTTGGGCAGTCAGGGTACAGGTAGGGGGTAGGGTCCTGGGGGGCAGTTGGGGGGGGTCTTAGGAGGGGGCAGTTAGGGGACAATGCACAGGGAGTCTTAGGTAGGGGGTGGGGTTCTGGAGGGCAGTTAGGAGCAGGGGTCCCAGGAGGGGGCAGTCAGGGGACAAGGAGCGGGGGGGTGGGGGGCTGGGAGTTCTGTGGGGGAGCTGTCAGGGGGCAGGAGTGGGGAGAGGGATCAGAGCAGTCAGGGGACAGGGAGCAGAGGGGTTTAGATGGGTTGGGAGTTCTGGGGGGGGCTGTCAGGGGGTGGGGAGTGGTTGGATGGGGCGTGGGAGTCCCAGGGGTCTGTCTGGGGGTGGGGGTGTGGATAAGGGTTGGGGCAGTCAGGGGACAAGAGGCAGGGAGGCTTAGATAGGGGGTGGAGTCCTGGGGGGCAGTTAGGGGCAGGGGTCCCAGGAGGGGGCAGTCAGGGGACAAGGAACGGGGGGAGGGTTGGGGGTTCTGGGGGGGCGGGAAGTGGGAGGGGCAGGGGCGGGGCTAGGGCGATGCTCCTCCCGTCCTCTTTTTTGCTTGCTGAAATATGGTAACCCTAGGGTTACCATTCATCCAGATTCCCCCGGACATGTCCGGATTTTTGAGCTAAAAATAGCATCTGGGGGGAATTTGTAAATGTCCGGACTTACCCCCCATGCAGAGCGCGCGCGGCTAACAGGGTAGCCAGCTGGATGGTGCCACTTACATGGGGCTCCGACAGCCAGAGAGAGCCCCTCTTCCTCCCCCCTGCAGCAGAGATCACTCCCTCCCTCCCTCCCTCCCTGCATTCTCAGATCGCCTCCGGCAGTCTGGAGCTCTGCCCCCGCTCCTCCTCCCCTGCCAGCCAGCCTGCCGGGACGAACGGCTCCGGGCATTCCTGAGCAAGCTCACAGAGACGTTAGGTGAAGGCCAACAACAAGGGGGCCAGAGGGTCGGAGAAGGGGCAGGGAGGTTTTGGATGGGGCAGTCAAGAGACGGGTGGGTTGGGAGTTCGGGGGGAGCTTTCTGGGGGGAGTATGGATAAGGTTTTGGGCAGGTAGCGGGTAGGGTCCTGGGGGACAGTTGGGGGGGGGTCTTAGGAAGGGGCAGTTAGGGGATAAGGAACAGGGAGGCGTAGGTAGGGGGTGGGGTTCTGGAGGGCAGTTAGGAGCAGGGATCCCAGGAGGGGGCAGTCAGGGGACAAGGAGCGAGGGGGGGGGTTGGCAGTTCTGGGAGGGGCTGTCAGGGGGCAGGAGTGGGGAGAGGAATCGGAGCAGTCAATGGGACTGGGAGCAGAGGGGTTTAGATGGGTCGGGAGTTCTGGGGGGGGCTGTCAGGGGGTGGGGAGTGGTTGGATGGGGTATGGGAGTCCCAGGGGTCTGTCTGGGGGTGGGG
>NW_027058672.1:0-2307 GCF_011386835.1 Chrysemys picta bellii | reverse complement strand
TGGAGAGTGGCAGCTGCTCGCTGGGAGCCCAGCTTTGAAGGCAGAGCTACTGTCAGCAGCAGCACAGAAGTAAGGATGGCATGGTATGGTATTGTCACCCTTACTTCTGCGCTGTTGCACGTGGGGCACTGCCTTTAGAACTGGGTGCCTGGCCAACAGGCACTGCTCTCCGGCTGCCCAGCTCTGAAGGTAGCACAGAAGTAAGGACCCTCAATTTGAGAAACACTGGTCTCCCCCATGAAATCTGTATAGAATAGGGTAAAAGTACACAAAAGACCATAGTTCATGGTCCGTGATGCGTTTTTCATGGCTGTGAATTTGGTAGGGCCCTACTGGAGAAGATGTTCCAGATCTTCAGTGAATCATGCTCAAAGGCATGAGGCTGCAAGATGCTAAGTACCTGCTAAGAAGTGCTTGGACCCTTGCAGAAAATGGCAAGCTAATTAAGAACTCAAGGTTGTATAACATAATGCATACTTTCAATTCATCATCCTCAGGATGTTCTAAGAAACATTATTCAAGTATCTTGAATCTTGTAAATATGACTGAATGTTTGACACACACTACTGCTAACAGTAATTATAAGAGCAGCCAGAAGAGGCCTGGTGCAACATGGTACAGGAACTCCTCACTTAAAGTTGTCCCAGTTAACGTTGTTTCGATGTTAAGTTGCTGATCAGTTAGGGAACATGCTCATTTAAAGTTGTGAAATGCTCCCTACTAAGGTCGTTTGGCAGCCGCCAGTTTTGTCCACTGCTTGCAGGAAGAGCAGCCCGTTGCAGATAGCTGGCGGGTGGTTGGAACCAGGGTGGACCAGCAGCCCCCCATCAGCTCCCCCCTCCCCTAAGTTCCCTGTGCAGTAGCTGTCCCTCCCCCCACTGCCATGTGCTGCTCCTGCCCTCTGCCTTGGAGCTGCTCCCAGAGACTCCTGCTTGCTGTATCGGGGGAGGGGGAAAGAAGGGGGCTAATGTCAGGGTGTCTCCCCTTCCCCCCTGTTTCTGCAACCTGCTTACCCCATCTTCCATAGAGCAGTGGGGACACACTACAGAGGGAGCTTCTAGGCAGTAGTCTCAGGTCTCAGCAAGCTGATTTAATTAACAAGGCAGTGTACTTAAGCCTGGAGTCAGTACTTAAAGGGGAAATGCTCATTCTTCTCTCACACCCAGGGTGTGTGTCTCTGTCTCTTTCTGCCGTCCCACCTTTCCTGCTGCCTTGTAGAGTGTGAGAGTTAACCCTTGAGGGCTGGGGTGGGGAGCAGGCAAATTTTTTTTTGCTTGGGGCGGCAAAAAACCTCGAGCCAGCCCCGATACTCTCCAAAGTCAGTGTTGATCTCTCTATTCCTGATGGCAGCTGAAGGTACAGCACAACGCCTCAGACCTAAACAGAGAAACAGCACCTACTATTAGGGTTACCATACGTCCGGATTTTCCCGGACATGTCTGGCTTTTTGGGCCTCAAATCCCCGTCCAGGGGGAAATCCCAAAAAGCCGGACATGTCCGGGAAAATAGGGAGGTAGGGTTCTAAGTGGAGCTGGCCGGAGGGCGACAATTCTGTTTTGCGACACCTTTCGAGGGTTCAAAATTTGTTTTTATTCTAGATTGGAATGAAACCATAAGCCTTTCAAATGCTTTCACAAAATGAAATTGAATCAAAAACATCAGGTTTTCAATTTGGGGGCCTTCCTCCTTGCAAGAGTCCACTTTGCACCTCAGAAACCTTCCCAGCAAAAACTTTGTCTGAATCAATACATCTCCGTGAAATATTTCGGCTTTGACAATGCAGCACATTTCAATGAAAAACATTCAGTTAAAAATGTTTAAGCAAAAATTTCCCCCCTTCCTCTCAACCAGAAGAAAAAGGTGTTTTATACTGGGAATGGCTGGGCCTAGAATCCCTCTCTTTTTGCCAGAGGTCTTTTGCAAAGTTTTTGGAGGAGTCCCAAAGTCAACAACATGTATCTAGACTGATTTTCAAAACTACAACCTGATATTAGGATTCTGGATTTCAGAATTTTTGGCTGTTTTGCTTTTGTCATCAAATACTACAAAACTGTACAGATGGGAAGACATCACACAGACCAAAAACCAAAACCACTAGAAATTACATACATCTACAACAAAATATACTAGCCCCCTATAGCCTCAATGGTATACTAGGGCTTTTTTTTAAAGCACATGCGGCTAAACTCAGCTCTGACAAGCAGTTGAGTTAAATGGACTTATGCAACCTATACGAGGGCTGAATCTGGCCGATGATGTCCAAGTTTTTACAATGCTTCCAAGTCACGCATATGACAAGACGATTCT
>NW_027058671.1:0-2312 GCF_011386835.1 Chrysemys picta bellii | reverse complement strand
TAGAAAATACCAGAACTGAAAGAGTGAATTCACCTTAACAAAGGATGGGACCCAGGATTGAAATCTCCCGCCTCTAGGTGATGTGCAAGAAATCAGGCCAAAGCCCATGTAGCTCCCTTTTCACCTCCACACAGACAGCAAACATGCCAGGTATCACTGTATAGCTAGCAGCCCCATTCCATATTGTGACCCGAGAACCTGTTAATGCCAACCAACAAGGAGGTACAGAGGGGTACAGGTGTACCCTGAGGCCAGTATGCACCTTCTCATTCACCCAAGAATGTCATGAGAGGTATCCACAGAAAGCCAGTGTCACATTGGTTATTGATATCATTGTGAGATGTATGTACTGATATTATGTAAGGAGTTAGAATCATCGAATATCGGGGTTGGAAGGAACCTCAGGAGGTCATCTAGTCCAATCTCCTGCTCAAAGCAGGATCAAAGTATATATATTGAAAACATGGTCTTATAGAATGGATTAAGGTGTGGTGGAAATCTATGAAGTCTGGGCTACAGACTTAAAACTGCCTTCACCAAACAAGGGCACTCCACCAGAGAAACAGATCACATCAAGGAATGACCCCACACTGGAACCCATATCATTGGACATCATCCAACAGTTACAACCTATACTCGATGAGGACCACATCCTGAAAGAGCTTTCCTGAACTCTCTCTTCTGGCCTTCAAACAAGGCCCCCATCCTCTCCAAACTCATCATCAGAAGCGAGCTCCTCACAGACTAGGACACACCGACTCAAAGTGGCACCAGAACTGCCAGAACAACAGATGTAAAACCTGCAGACATAGCTCCACTGCTGCAATGACCAACACCCCACACAACACACCTTTCAAGATCCCTGGGTCCTACACATGCCTATCACAACATGTGGTGTACCTCACCCAGTGCCCAACAACAACTATGTGGGTGAAACCAAACAATCACTACACTCTCAAATGAACTTGCACAGTAAAATGATAAAAAACAAAAACACCCAATCACCTGCGGGCAAACACTTTTCACCAAATGACCACTCTGTATCTGACCTCTCAGTTCTCCACCTCAAAGGAAACCTGCACGATGCTTTCAAAAGACGAGCCTGGGAGCTTAAATTCATAATTTTGCTAGACACCAAAAATCACCATCTTAATAAAGAGGCTCTGGGTTTTTTTTACCTTCCTCTGCAGCGTGGGGCATGAGTCACTTGCTGGAAGATTGTCTGCAACTTGAAGTCTTTAAACCATGATTTGAGGACTTCAATGGCTCAGACACAGGTTTGATACAGGAGTGGGTGGGTGAGATTCTGTGGCCTGCGTTCTGCAGGAGGTCAGACTAGATTATCTTAATGGTCCCTTTTGACCTTAAAGTCTGAGTCTATGACACTGGATTTATGGCTTATTACAACAATCTGTAACCCACTAACCCCCTTTGTTTGTCCCATGACTGCAGAGGTGGTAACGGGCCACTTCACCTTGAATGGTCCCTTAGAATATGTGCGAGACTAGGTGGGTGAATGTGTTAACTACTTATGCTAAACCATCTGTTCCACCTTGTATTTAGTACAGAGCACCTTTCCCAGACCCGAAGAAGAGCTCTGTGTAGCACCAAAGCTTGTCTCTCTTGCCAACAGATGTTGGTCCAATAAAAGATATTCCCTCACCCGCCTTGTCTCTATAGTCTTTTTAAGCAGAGCAGAATCCCCTCCCCGGCTCTGCTTTCTACAAGTCTCTTTGGGTCTGTACCCACAGCCCATACACTCCATGTAGCAAGGTCTTATAGACCAACACTGGCTAGCCATGTGGCACATGTTTGTCTCATAGCTGTCCAGTAGGCCACCCCTCCTACTGCCAGTGGACTACTCTCCCCTCTGCCACAGTATTCACGCTGGCAACACACAGGGGACAAGGCAGGGAGGTAGGTGACACTGCAGGCATTAGGGTTTCCAGGGTAGGATGTATGCAGGGAATTGCTCATACATGGGCCATGGCCCAGTTAAATCTGGCAGCCAGAGTGCTGACCTGAAGGATCCAGACATGCATGGATAGGATAGACCCTCACGCCTCTGTGACGAACTGGGACTGTTCTTGCTGGGGTGTGTGAATGCTGACAGGCGAGTGTGGCTAGGATGGTCTGCATCGGGGGATGGGAGTCTGCCCGAGGGAACATACCTGAGCTTGTAACATGAGAACCCAGGAAGGGGTTGGAGGCCAGGTGACTCCGGGGGCCCGGGAGACTGAACAGGGGCTGTGGGAGGGGTCGCTGAAGGAGAGTGCTGGAAGCAGGCTGGAGAGATGGCTGGGAGGCAGAGA
>NW_027058670.1:0-2312 GCF_011386835.1 Chrysemys picta bellii | reverse complement strand
AGAGTTTATTCCAGCTCGGCGTCTGCTGGAAACAAACCATGTGGCTTTCTGCATCATAATAAGCCACTAGCTGAGCTGCACTCTTGGGACCAGAGCCCTCCAATGGGATTTCTCTCTGCAAGCCACCCCAACCCTTTCCATCGCTCCCTCAGTCTCTCCGGCTGGAGGCAAGGATCAAGCCAGAGCCTTACCTGGGAAGTCAGCAGAAGGGTAGGGGTCTTTGATCTCATTCACGTTTGATTCAAACTCGTCCACTTTTAACTGAGAAGGAGAGAGAGAGGCGACTAACTGAGCATCCCGGAAACACCAACCGTGGCACTGCCAGGGCTCTGCGAGCCAGCCTTCCGCAGGCCAGCGGGACAATGCTGCAGGCGAGAGGCAGGGAGAGCTCCCCCGATCTCTCAGTGGGGCAGGAGCCATCTGCTTGTTCTGTGTTTGTACAGTGCCTGGCACAATGGGGCTCTGACCCACGACGGAGGCTCCTAGGCAGAAGCGGATTAAGGTTCCCTGGGGCCTTGGGCCAGAGCAAGTGGGGGGGCCCGCCCCACCCCTTCCACCTGTGGCCCCACCCACAGCCCCACCCCTTTCTGCCCCTTCCCCTGGGGCCCGCCCCTGTTCCACCCAGGGTCTTCCTCATTCTGCCCCCCCACTGCAGCCCCACAACCCCTTTTGCTCCTTTCTGCCACCCCCCACTGCACCCCAAGACCAAGAAGCTCTGTCCCGTGCCACGGCCCTGGGGCCACAGCAGGGTGTGAGAGCTCCTTCAGTCCCAGGGTCTGGATGCTGAGGCTTCCCCCGCCACCCCCGTGCTTCTCTGTGGGACCAGGGTCTGGCTGCTGTGGAGGGGGCTTCCCCTGCCCAACACTTCTGCCACGGAACAGGGTCAGTGCGTGGGGGCTTTCCAGCCTCACCCGCCCGGCGGCCGCAGCTCCAGGCTTTCGCTGCTGCCGGCAGATTTTTTCCGGGGGCCCCCCAGTTGGCTGGGGCCCCGGGCCCAGTGGCTAATCTGCCACTGCTCCTAGGCGCTACCATAATAGAAATAATTAATAATAAATAACAGGAGGCAGGGGAGCCAGGATCACTGGCCAGTTGGACAAGGGCCTCTGATGGGCCCTATATGTGTGTGTGTCTGTGAACAAGTGTGTGTAGAAAGATTGTAGATCAATCTCTGATAATTTTCATATGACTTTACATTGTGCCTCTTCATATAACCTTGTGGTGGGTCTACCCACGTGTGACCTCTGTTTTCATGGAACTTTGTATCAAAGCCTCATTTAGAAACTTTGCATTGCCCTTGGTATAATATTATAGCCCCTAAGGATAGAATAAGATAGAAGAAAAATTTCTTTTTGCTAGCAGTAGAACAAGAGCTCTCCCCCCACTCTTAATCAATTGCCCTGTTGAATGAATGAGGTGTGAATGAGCAAGGCATGGAAGGCAGCACCTCCAGACAGCCTCAACTGTTGGAGAGGGGCTGGGAGCCAGACCCAAGGACAATAAAACGTGTCAAGTGGGCTCATTAAAGACAAGCAGACATACCGACGGCCTCGGGGGTTAGAAGCAAGCACCTTCTTTTGGAAACACCCTCTTTGCAGCATTGGGACAACACTCAAAAAAAAGCAGCACAAAGGACCAATGGACACAAACACAGAGTTTAAATCTGGTATAAATTTGCATAAGAGGAAAGCTGCTATAAAAGTGAGTATCAGAGGGGTAGCCGTGTTAGTCTGAATCTGTAAAAAGCAACAGAGGGTCCTGTGGCACCTTTGAGACTAACAGAAGTACTGGGAGCATAAGCTTTCGTGGGTAAGAACCTCACTTCTTCAGATGCAAGTAATGGAAATCTCCAGAGGCAGGTATATATCAGTGTGGAGATAACGAGGTTAGTTCAATCAGGGAGGATGAGTTGCTCCGCTAGCAGTTGAGGTGTGAACACCAAGGGAGGAGAAACTGTTTCTGTAGTTGGATAGCCATTCACAGTCTTTGTTTAATCCTGATCTGATGGTGTCAAATTTGCAAATGAATTGGAGCTCAGCAGTTTCTCTTTGGAGTCTGGTCCTGAAGTTTTTTTGCTGTAAGATGGCAACCTTTACATCTGCTATTGTGTGGCCAGGGAGGTTGAAGTGTTCTCCTACAGGTTTTTGTATATTGCCATTCCTGATATCTGACTTGTGTCCATTTATCCTCTTGCGTAGTGACTGTCCAGTTTGGCCAATGTACATAGCAGAGGGGCATTGCTGGCATATGATGGCATATATAACATTGGTGGACGTGCAGGTGAATGAGCCGGTGATGTTGTAGCTGATCTGGTT
>NW_027058669.1:0-2312 GCF_011386835.1 Chrysemys picta bellii | reverse complement strand
AACTCTACACGGCCTTTGGCCTTTCTCACTCTATCTCTACATTCTCTGACTTCACTTAGGTACATTTCCTTACTGATCCCTCCCCTCTTCCACTCTTTATACGCTTTCTGTTTTTTCCTAATCGCCCCTTTGAGTCGGTCGCTCATCCAGCTCGGTCTAAATCTCTTGCTTAGTAATCTTTTTCCCTTTTTTGGAATACAGGCCTCCGACAGCTCATGCATCTTTAACTTAAAGTAATCCCAGGCTTCTTCTGCTTTTAAATCCATTAATACGTTTGCCCAGTCCACTTCCCTTACCAGTCCCCTTAGTTTGTTAAAATTGGCCTTTTTAAAATTATAAACCCTAGTCTTTGATTTAATTCTGTTACTCCTTCCATGTATTTTAAACCGAATTAGCTCATGATCACTGGAGCCCAAATTGTCCCCTACTACCACTTCCTCAACAAGGTCCTCACTACTTGCCAGAATCAAATCTAAAATGGCCTCCCCCCTCGTCGGTTCAGTTACCACTTGATGGAGGAATTGATCAGCAAGCACTTCTAGGAACATCTGAGCCCTGTTATTGCTACTAGCGTTTGTTCCTCAATCTATATCCGGGAAGTTAAAGTCCCCCATAATTACACAGTTTCTGTTAGTAATTACTTCTCTAAACACATTAAATAGTTCCTTATCCATATCCTGGGTCGATCCCGGCGGTCTATAGCACACTCCAAGCACTATCCCCGGAGAGGCTCTAGTAGTCCTATTACCCAGTGTGAGTATTGCCCAGACAGACTCTGTGTTATCTAATCCATCCACTATTATTTCTTTACAGTTTATTTCACTATTGACATACAAGGCCACCCCCCCCTTTACCTTTGTTCCGGTCTTTCCTAAACAGCGCATACCCCTCCATACCTGTGTTCCAGTCTTGACTGCCATTCCACCACGTTTCCGTTATTCCTACGATATCCGGTTTCAGTTCCTGGACCAAGAGCTCCAATTCCTCCATTTTATTACCTAGGCTTCTGGCATTGGTGTATAAACACCCTAATGTATGTCGTTTAGTCCGTCTCCCATTAGCAGCACTATATGTTGCGGGCCTCCTTGTGTCCGTCCCCCCTGTCCTTCCTATGTCCAATCTCATCTCCCCGGCTATGTCTCCTCTCCTTTTACTCACCTTTTCCATACCGGAATCTGGCGTGGAGATTAACTGTGCATCTCCCAACCGTCTCCCCAAACTTCCTAGTTTAAAGCTCTTTTGATTAGATGAGCCAGCCTCCCTCCCAGAAGTCTATTTCCTTCCCTACTCAGGTGAAGCCCATCCCGCGAGAACAGGTGTCTGTCCCCGAAAGCCTCCCAGTGGCCATACATCCCAAAGCCCTCCTTATAGCACCACTCCCTTAGCCAACTATTTATTCTCACAATCCTATCAGCCCTTTGCTGCCCTTCCCTCGGAACGGGCAGAATCCCACTAAAGATAATCTGAGCCTCTATCTCCTTGAGCGTCTTCCCCAGCCTGGCATAATCTCCCTTGATCCTCTCTAACGAGAACCTAGCCGTGTCATTCGTTCCCACATGAAGGATTATCAAGGGGTTCTTACCTGCTCCTTTTAGGATCCTTTTCAACCGCAGGTCCACATCGCGTATCTTTGCGCCCGGGAGACAGCACACCCTTCTGTTCTCCGGGTCCGCCCTGGTCACAGGCCTGTCCAATCTCCTCAGTAAAGAGTCACCAATCACATACACCTGCCGTTGCCTGGCATCAGTGCGATCTAGTAATCTAGTCTCCGATCCCTCTAGTCCTGACCTGTGCCTGTTCCTATCTTCCCTTATGCCTTCCTGAATCCTCCCGGGGCCCAGAATTGGTGCTGTCTCCATCAACTCGTTCCCTCTCTCTCTTGGACTAGCTGCTCTTCTCTTCTTCCTCACCCTCCCACCTTCAGTCACCACCCGCTGCCCCTCCACCTCGCTATCCAAACACTCGAACCTATTCCTGAGTTCTATTCCCCCCTCACTGGCCCTTCTTTTCCTTGGCCTACTTCTCACAGTCACATGCTTCCACCTCCCATGTTCTCCCCCCTCCATTCTCCTCTCACTGTCCTCCACCTCTGCCTCTACCTCCGCCACAGGGCATTCTCCTTCAGCCCCCCCTTGCCTTTCCTCCATCAGCTGCTCAAACCCCCGCCTAAACTCCACCAGGGTATCTACCTGCATCTGCAGCCCCTTAATCTTTTCCTCCAGTAACACTATCAGGCGATACTTCATACACACATACCTTAGTTCCAGGTCTCCTGCTAGGACTATATACATACCACAGCTCCCACATGTCGC
>NW_027058668.1:0-2313 GCF_011386835.1 Chrysemys picta bellii | reverse complement strand
GGGGACAGGGCAGGTTGGGGGCAGAGGGGGATGTCGGGGCTCTAGGGAGCAGGGATCAGTTGGGGGAGGGGATGGGGGGATGGGGGGGGACAGGGCAGGTTGGGGGCTGAGGGGGATGTCGGGGCTCTAGGGAGCAGGGAGCAGGTGGGGGAGGGGCTGGGGGGGACAGGGCAGGTTGGGGGCAGAGGGGGATGTCGGGGCTCTAGGGAGCAGGTGGGGGAGGGGATGGGGGGGATGGGGGGGACAGGGCAGGTTGGGGGCAGAGGGGGATGTCGGGGCTCTAGGGAGCAGGGATCAGTTGGGGGAGGGGCTGGGAGGGTTGGGGGGAGACAGGGCAGGTTGGGGGCAGAGGGGGATGTTGGGGCTCTAGGGAGCAGGGAGCAGTTGGGGGAGGGGATGGGGGCTGGGGGGGGACAGGGCAGGTTGGGGGCAGAGGGGGATGTCGGGGCTCTAGGGAGCAGGGATCAGTTGGGGGAGGGGATGGGGGGGGAGAGGGCAGGTTGGGGGCAGAGGGGGATGTCGGGGCTCTAGGAAGCAGGGAGCAGGTGGGGGAGGGGATGGGGGGACAGGGCAGGATGGGGGCAGAGGGGGATGTCGGGGCTCTAGGGAGCAGGGATCAGTTGGGGGAGGGGCTGGGGGCGGGACAGGGCAGGTTGGGGGCAGAGGGGGATGTCGGGGCTCTAGGGAGCAGGGAGCAGTTGGGGGAGGGGATGGGGGGGAGAGGGCAGGTTGGGGGCAGAGGGGGATGTCGGGGCTCTAGGAAGCAGGGAGCAGGTGGGGGAGGGGATGGGGGGGACAGGGCAGGTTGGGGGCAGAGGGGGATGTCGGGGCTCTAGGGAGCAGGGATCAGTTGGGGGAGGGGATGGGGGATGGGGGGGACAGGGCAGGTTGGGGGCAGAGGGGGATGTCGGGGCTCTAGGGAGCAGGGAGCAGTTGGGGGAGGGGATGGGGGCTGGGGGGGGACAGGGCAGGTTGGGGGCAGAAGGGGATGTCGGGGCTCTAGGGAGCAGGGATCAGTTGGGGGAGGGGATGGGGGGATGGGGGGGAGAGGGCAGAGGGGGATGTCGGGGCTCTAGGGAGCAGGGAGCAGGTGGGGGAGGGGCTGGGGGGGGACAGGGCAGGTTGGGGGCAGAGGGGGATGTCGGGGCTCTAGGGAGCAGGGAGCAGGTGGGGGAGGGGATGGGGGGCTGGGGGGGACAGGGCAGGTTGGGGGCAGAGGGGGATGTCGGGGCTCTAGGGAGCAGGGAGCAGGTGGGGGAGGGGCTGGGGGGGACAGGGCAGGTTGGGGGCAGAGGGGGATGTCGGGGCTCTAGGGAGCAGGGAGCGGGTGGGGGAGGGGCTGGGGGCTGGGGGCGGACAGGGCAGGTTGGGGGCAGAGGGGGATGTCGGGGCTCTAGGGAGCAGGGAGCAGGTGGGGGAGGGGCTGGGGGCTGGGGGGGGACAGGGCAGGTTGGGGGCAGAGGGGGATGTCGGGGCTCTAGGGAGCAGGGAGCAGGTGGGGGAGGGGATGGGGGGCTGGGGGGGGACAGGGCAGGTTGGGGGCAGAGGGGGATGTCGGGGCTCTAGGGAGCAGGGAGCAGGTGGGGGAGGGGATGGGGGGCTGGGGGGGGACAGGGCAGGTTGGGGGCAGAGGGGGATGTCGGGGCTCTAGGGAGCAGGGATCAGGTGGGGGAGGGGATGGGGGGCTGGGGGGGGGACAGGGCAGGCTGGGGGCAGAGGGGGATGTCGGGGCTCTAGGGAGCAGGGATCAGGTGGGGGAGGGGCTGGGGGGCTGGGGGGGACAGGGCAGGTTGGGGGCAGAGGGGGATGTCGGGGCTCTAGGGAGCAGGGAGCAGGTGGGGGAGGGGCTGAAGGGGCCGCACGGGAGCAGACTCGGGCGGGGGGCGGGGCCGGGCTGCTTGTGGCGCGCGGAGGCGCGAGGGCGACACGTGACTGAGAACAGCAGAGACTCGCTGGGAGGAAGGAGGAATCCCACAATGCACCGGAGCTGGCAGGAGCCGCATGGAACGGCCCCGCCCTCTGGTGCCTCTGACCTTCTCCTAATGGCGTCCTGAGCGCTGCACTCACTTCCGCTTCCGGCCTCGCCCTGGGTAGAGGAGTTTCAGGGGCGGGGGCGCTGGGGAGGCGAAAGGCCGTCGCAGTGGGCGGGGCATGTGGCGGCTGAGGGGTGGGGCAGAGCGATCAGGGCTGAGGCCAGGCCCCCGGGGGAGGCGGGGCCGGAGCGGGGAGGGGCTGTGGGCGGAGCCGGGCAAATCGGGGCGGGGCTGGGACCGGGCAGGGCAGGGCGGGGCGGGGCTGTGGGCGGGGCGGGGG
>NW_027058667.1:0-2316 GCF_011386835.1 Chrysemys picta bellii | reverse complement strand
TGATAAACAGGGCCGTGCAGCTTTAATAGCTGAGTCACCGTGGTAATGTGAGGCGTGGGACCGGAGAAAGAGGGTCAGTTTTCTGGAGGGACCTACTTCATTGTGACGTCAGGAGCTCAGGAGTGCGAACAGGGGTCAGGCTCCTTCTGCACAAATGCTAGAGGCTTTGCATAGAACGCTGGGTCGCCTCAGGAAACTGAATAAAGGTCTCTTTCCTGCCACTCCCTGCTTGCCCACATCCCTTATTGCTAATGAAACAACTAGCCTGGCTCCATAACAGAAAGTGCAAAAGCACCCATGCCTCAGAGACGTTCACACGCCAAGTAGTACTTTGCCATGCAAAACGTCTCATTGCTCCGTGGTCGCACTAACTGATGTGGGTGATTGGATCAGAATCTGACCCTGGAAACGACATTGTGGAGGTGGGTGCGTTGTCAGCAGCAAAGATTGAACTTGTCCCTGTGGCTTCAAGAGCATGAGCCACCACTCCCTGAGCTAGAAAACCTAGCATGAAGCCAGTGCTGGACTCTGAACACTCCATGTAGTTCAGGGAGTAGAGGGAAACAGATCTTCACGGTGGGTTGGAGGCTTCTGGAATCTGGAGATGGATCCACTGCCTAGAATTTATGCTTTGTTGAAAGTGACAGAGTTTGAGGTGTTTGCATTCAGCCCTCATTTGTCTCTTTTTTCAGTGTACGCCTCACTTTCTCACCTGCAGTGGAGAGTGCGTCTGGGATAAATGGCGGAGAGGAATCACACTGCAGTGACTGAGTTCATCTTGGTGGGATTCACACAAGACCCGAAGCTGCAGGTCATCCTCCTTGTGTTGTTTCTGTTGATCTACCTGCTGATCCTAGTGGAGAACCTCACCTTGGTCACCTTAATCAGGATTGACTCCCGGCTTCACACCCCCATGTACTTTTTCATCAGCAACCTGGCCCTCTTAAATGTCGGATACGCCACCATTATCACTTCCAGCATACTGATTACTTTAGTATCAGCAAGAAAAGTCATTTTGTTCTCTGGGTGTGCTCTGCAATTCTTCTTCCTATGCATCGCATTGTCCTGTGAATGCTACCTCTTGGGTGCCATGGCATACGATCGCTTCACAGCCATCTGCAACCCATTGCTCTACACCATCATCATGTCTAAGCGGTTCTGTGTGCTGCTGGTGCTGGGATCGTACCTAGTGGGCTGTGTTAATGCAATTGTTCAAAGTATATTTATATTCCGTTTGTCTTTCTGCAACTCAAACGTCATCAACCATTTCTTCTGTGACGTGCCCCCCCTCCTGAAGTTGTCCTGCTCTGACACCCACATCACAGACATTGTTCATTTCACCTGTTCTGCTGTGGTGGTAACACCTACTATCTTGATCATCCTCATCTCCTACATATAAATTGCGGTTGCTATCCTAAGGATCAATTCTGCCCTGGGCCAACGCAAAGCCTTCTCCACCTGCGCCTCCCACCTGACGGCTGTCACCATCTTCTATGGAACGGGCTCTTTCATGTATTTACGGCCCAGTTCAAAGTACCTCATGGATCAGGACAAAATCATTTCTTTGTTTTATACCCTGATGATCCCCATGTTGAACCCCCTGATCTACAGCCTGAGGAACATGGAGGTGAAAAAGGCCTTTACGAGGATGTTAGACAGGAAGATTTATTCTCAGTGAATTTAAATGTTGGGAATGGGTTTTGAACAGTAAATGGGAGTGAAAGGGGGGAGTGAGTTCTTTACATCATTATCTTGGTTTTTGTGGATAACCAACCCTGTGCATCTTGCACCAAAAAGAACTAAGGGGCAGGTTTTCCAAGGAGATCTGCACCAAACAGCTACTATTTGGCAACTCATCAAGTATCCAGCTTCTCAGAGCTGCACAACTCCCAGTTAGGAACCATTTTATGGTAAGGTTGCATTGCCATCCTCAAGTGAAGGGCAGGCTGGTCCCATGGTTCAGGCACAGGCTGAGACATAGAAAACCTGGGTTCAATTTCTTGGTCTACAATGGACTTCCTGTGTGACCTTGGGCAAGTCACTTAGCCTCTGTATGGCTCAGTTCTCCATCCTTACAACGGGAATCGTGGCACTGCCCAGTCTCCCAGGGGTGCTGAGAGGGGAGATACGTTAAAGAAAAAAAGACAGTAAAGTGCTCGGAGAGCTACTGATGTAAGCAATAGGCATTATTATTATTTATTATTTATTTATTTGTTGTTTTAAAAGCATGAGTTGGGCCCTCTAATAATGAGGATGGCTGAAAAATCATTTATGTTTCATAATAATAATAATGGTTTGTGTGTGCTTATTAATTGC
>NW_027058666.1:0-2318 GCF_011386835.1 Chrysemys picta bellii | reverse complement strand
ATAGGGAGAGCCATCCTGATTTTTTTTCCCCCCGGTTTGGACAGAGGAAAAGCAGCCTTGCCCACCCAGAATTAAAAACAAAACAACAATAACAAACTAGCACCAAATAGTGATCATGGAAAAGATTTTAGTACCTTCATTGATCATCTGCAAAGCCACTTTAGCAGCACAATCATCAAATAATTCAGACAACCCAACTTTCCTTTGTTACAAACTGTACAATTTAGAACACATACCGTTTGTTAATTTATCTTTCTGATAAAGCCTGGAAGAAAAATACGGAGGGAGTTGTTTTCCTCTTCATTAGCAACAGAAGGTTGAGTGGGACACCAGTCAGTCTATCTTTTAAATAATGCTTCTAAAGACACTAAGGCCTGGTCTACACTGGGGGCGGGGGGGAATCGATCTAAGATATGCAACTTACCTCGCATCCTCACGGCACGGGATCGACAGCCGCCGCTCCCCGTTGACTTTGCTTCCGCCTCTCGCTGAGCTGGAGTTCAGCAGTCGACGGGAGAGCGATCGGGGATCAATTTATCACGTCTACACAACACACGATAAATCGATCCCCGATAGAGCGATCGCTACCCGCCGATCCGGCGGGTAGTGTAGACGTACTCTAAGAAGAGCTCTATGTAGCTCAAAAGCTGGTCTCTTTCACCAACAGAAGTTGATCCAATAAAAGATATGAGAGAGACAAGGTGGGTGAGGTCATATCTTTTTAATACCACATTCATCACCATATCCAAACACCTGTCCATTCAGTAAAGAAGCTGCCTGCAAGTGAATTATAGAGAATAGCATCTGAAAAGAGCATACACTGGCAACAAGTATGGTACTGCCCCAGAATCCTATTCTGGAAGGTGGCCCCAGGGGTATGAGAGTAATTCATTTTCTATGCTCTGGCTGTCAAAAAGAGCAAGTTTCTGTCCATTGTAATGATGATTTTTGTGCTGTGGACACCTGTGTATTTGGAAATGGAATGAGGCTACCAACTCATTCACATAACCAAACTGGTCAGGTACTGAGTCATTCATGTTATGAAGCAGGCCGGCAGGGTAACAGCTAGCGCTGGTCAACCTTCAGCCCAAACTTTTTCTTTCATTGAAAAAGTGGCTTCTTAAAAAAAAAAAAAAAAAAAAAAAAAAAAAGGTTGTTCAAAAACATTTCCAATTTTTTGATTAAAAAAACCCAGCAGATAAACAAAAATCAGGTTTGGATTTTCCTCTTTCCTTTCTAGCTCTTCAGTTTGCCCTCCCTTTCCATCGGCAAAATGTAAAAAGGAACAACAGAGGGCTCATGGGGAAAAGCGAACAATAATGTGAAAAAATAAAAAACAAAAACAAAAACAATCCGTTTTTTAAAATGTTTTTTCACTGACAAATCTGAAAAATTTTGAAATTTCCCCCTCCCCCCAAATATTGAAAAAACAAAACAGTTTCAAAATTGCTCATGAAGCATCCAGATTAATTTTCTCACCAGATTGAGTCCTTTGTTACTATGCACTTGAGTACTCATTTAAAACCCACTGGTGTCAATGGAAACATTCCTATTGACTTCATTGGGCTGTGGCTGGAACAGATTTGAACTAGTGGCAAAAGGCTCTAAAGACCATTCCAATCCCCTGACCCACCCAGGTAACATATTTTACTGTTTCTGAATAATTTTACATTGTTTCTGAATAAGTCCTATAAGACTAAGTGAAGTTTAGGGGTTTGATTCTCCTCTGTCTCACAGGGAAAATCAAAAATACTTTCACTGAAATCAGTGGAATTATACTAGTGATAGTGAGATTTGGATCAGGTCTTGGATTTCTGCAAATTCTGCACTATCTTCATAATGTGTGTGTGTGAAATTATATATGTCAAATGAACAAACTCTCAATTTAAAAGAAAAAAACCCCAAGAGGACAATAGTAGGTCAATTTTTTTTTTCTGAAGGAATTTGTAGTATTTATTTTTCAAGTAGACTGTCAAAAGCAAGCTTTTGCATAGTTTCCTGGAAAACTTCCTCACTGCTTTGCAGTTCATAAACCTCACCTTTTTCAGTCCATTTATGGTGCATCTCACAGGTCTGCCCAGCTCCAAAAAGTCAGCTGAAAAAACAAATGGCCCTTTTAGCTCCTACAGTACATGTAAGATATGTCAGGACTCAAACATAATGGAAAAAATTGAAACCACTAAATTTGAACTAAATATCCACTGCTACTGCTGTGTGCCCCATTACTCCTAGAGATTCCAGGTTCTGGAGAATATCAACCAAATTAACCTCAACAACTGAGGTGTGGTGTTGCTCTTGATATTGTCCCTTCTGTGGCC
>NW_027058665.1:0-2319 GCF_011386835.1 Chrysemys picta bellii | reverse complement strand
CTGCTGGAGTTCAGCAGTTGATGGGGGAGCAATCAGGAGACACTACACACAATAAATCGATCCCCGATAGATCGATCGCTACCCGTCGATCTGGTGGGTAGTGTAGATGTACCCTTAGGCTCAGGTTGCCAGTTCAAAGACACAAGTGTCTGAATATTGTTCCTGAAAAGTTATTTAATAGCACATGTAATAAGAGCTGTTGGTCTTAATCCAGTTCCTAGTGGGCATATGTCCATATCAGAATTGGCATCTTTGCTGTCTTTAGAGATATGTAGAGGATTCCTTCTGAAAGGAGACCTGGCTACTCCTTTTCCTTCCATGTGCCAGCTCGGCTTGTATTGTTGTTGGCTGTGCTAATATGGAACCTGTTCCTTAGACAGACATTGCATTTCAGGCAGCAGGGCTGTACCGTTCAGGCTCCAGTACTCTTAAGCACTGATTTCACTCAAATTTTATAAAAATATTCCCATCCTACATCGTGTGGCCATGTCTGCGTTCTCTGTAAATGGCCTATGCATTGGAACTGCAAGTAAAGGTTGTCTTGTGGTTAAGGCAGAATAGTGAAAATCAAGAGACCTTAGGTTTTGTTTCTGCCTTGAATTTTGTGTGACCTTGGGCAAACGGCTTAGTGTCAGGCAGAATCTATCCCTTATGTGGGTGCATGCTGTACGAAGATCCTCCTTTCCTCCCCTGCACAGCTAAAGTCAATGTGGAGCAGAATGGCAGTCCCCGAGCTCGCAAGGGGGTGGAGGAGGGAGAGGAGGGGTGGAAAGTAGGAGAAGTCATGGATGTTGCTCCCAACTTTTCTGATCATGGATACATGCCTTAAAGGGAATTGAAGCTTGCAAGCTCCCCCACAGAGCTCCCGAGGATACCTTCAGGGCTCCCCTGGTGCAGCTCCATCCAAGGAGAGCTCTGCCTACAAGGCCCAGTTCAAACCTCAATATCTCTGCACCTCACCTTGAAAATGGGGACTGTAACAGTGCACCCCATATTTTTAATAGTTGTATGATTATGATATGATGCAATTTGTACAAGATGGAGTCATGTGAGATGTCATTGGAAAAGTTATGATTTGCTGAATATAATTATCCCATTTGTATGCAAGTATCATTTTTGTATCTGAAGTTATGAATATTGACTATTGATCTGTATTTCATAGTGCTTACTCTGGAAAACACACATAGCTAGCCTTTCACGTAAAACAATGATGAAGCTAGACAGTGCTAATGGCTCATAAGCAAAGAGAATGGGCTATGGAAGAGTTTAGCCTTCCTGTAAACGTTTCAGGCAGCCTGTAAATAATGGCTGCTATCACTCAGCAAGGGCATGGGGCCAGATTTCATGATACTGAACTCCATTTTGGGTACCTGTATTTTTCCACAAACTGGGCTGGGAACTGTTTTTGGAACAAAGGGTTCCCGCCATATGTTAAAGCTATATAAGGTGGGATGTGACATCATTTAGTAGCCTCACTCCCCACACAAGGACACTCCTGGAAACATCTGAGAAACAAAGACTAAACTGGGGGATGTGCTGGTCCCAGGCTAAAAGGATTTCTAGCCTGTGTATGGAAACCTGTGGACTGCTTGTATCATCAGCCAGGGTGAAAAACTGCTAATTCATATCCAATCTTTCTAGTATTTTAGGCTTAGTTTGCAGTTTTGTTTATTTACTAGGTAATCTGCTTTGATCTGTTTGCTGTCACTTATAATCACTTAAAATCTTCTGTAGTTAATAAACTTGTTTTTGCTTTATCTAAACCAGTGTGCCTTTGAATGAATTGTCTGGGGGAAAAGTTCAGCTTGGTTAACACAGGCTTGTTGCATGTTTTTCCCACATTGAGGGGAAAGCGAACTATTTATGAGCTTACATTGTACAGATCCCTGTGCAGTGCAAGACAGTATATTGGTTTAAACTTCAGTGGGCGGTGCGAGCCCGGGGAGCTGGGAAATTGGCTGGTGTCTCCTGCTTGTCTTTGAGTGCTTAAGTACATCACTCAGGTAGCTCAGTTTGGGTGTGTGGCACCACTTGCTGTCGTGTTGGGTAATAACAGGGCCTGGTGAGGATAGCTGTAAATCTTCAACAATGCAGTGTGAGCAGGGCCAGCCCAGCTGGGTGGTTAGAGGGGCACAGCGGTTCCCATGGCTCCCAGACTACACCCTTGGGGGGAGAGGGGTGACAACCTGTCACAGCAACCATACAGCATACTCTGCAGAGCTATTGTGAGGCTTCATGTGTCCCTAAAGCACTGAGAGATGTTTGGGTGAAAAGGGCTCTAGCTGCACAGTATTACTGGCATGCATTGCAGTGCACTGT
>NW_027058664.1:0-2320 GCF_011386835.1 Chrysemys picta bellii | reverse complement strand
GTACCTTCTCCTCCAATGAGAACACTCTCTCAAACTCCCCTGTTAGCCGCCCTGTTTGCTGCCGCTGCTGGCAGCTGTACCGCTGCCTGGCTGGGCGGCCGCTTTTATGGGCCCCTTAATCAGCCAAGCCCCGCCCCCTACACAGGGCTCGGCGTCCTTCCCAACACCCAGCCCCTGCCGGCCCCTACAAACAAACACACAAGAACACACAAGGACAGATGCAAATACAGGTACCTTCTCCTCCAATGAGAACTCTCTCTCAAACTCCCCTGTTAGCCGCCCTGTTTGCTGCCGCTGCTCGCAGCTGTACCGCTGCCTAACTGGGCGGCGGCTTTTATGGGCCCCTTAATCAGCCAACCCCGCCCCCTACACAGGGCTCGGCCTCCTTCCCAGCACCCAGCCCGTGCCGGCCCCTACAAACAAACACACAAGAACACACAAGGACAGATGCAAATACAGGTACCTTCTCCTCCAATGAGAACTCTCTCTCAAACTCCCCTGTTAGCCGCCCTGTTTGCTGCTGCTGCTCGCAGCTTTACCGCTGCCTGGCTGGGCGGCCGCTTTTATGGGCCCCTTAATCAGCCAAGCCCCGCTCCCTACACAGGGCTCGGCGTCCTTCCCAGCACCCAGCCCCTGCCGGGCCCTACAAACAAACACACACACAAGAACACACAAGGACATATGCAAATACAGGTACCTTCTCCTCCAATGAGGACTCCCCTGTTAGCCGCCCTGTTTGCTGCCGCTGCTCGCAGCTGTACCGCTGCCTGGCTGGGCGGCCGCTTTTATGGGCCCCTTAATCAGCCAAACGCCGCCCCCTACACAGGGCTCGGCGTCCTTCCCAGCACCCAGCCCCTGCCGGCCCCTACAAACAAACACACACACAAGAACACACAAGGACAGATGCAAATACAGGTACCTTCTCCTCCAATGAGAACTCTCTCTCAAACTCCCCCGTTAGCCGCCCTGTTTGCTACCGTTGCCTGGCTGGGCGGCCGCTTTTATGGGCCCCTTAATCAGCCAAGCCCCGCCTCCTACTCAGGGCTCGGCGTCCTTCCCAGCACCCAGCCCCTGCCGGCCCCTACAAACAAACACACAAGAACACACAAGGACAGAAGCAAATACAGGTACCTTCTCCTCCAATGAGAACTCTCTCTCAAACTCGCCTGTTAGCCGCCCTGTTTGCTGCCGCTGCTCGCAGCTGTACCGCTGCCTGGCTGGGCGGCCGATTTTATGGGCCCCTTAATAAGCCAAGCCCCGCCCCCTACTCAGGGTTCGGCGTCCTTCCCAGCACCCAGCCCCTGCCGGCCCCTACAAACAAACACACAAGAACACACAAGGACAGATGCAAATACAGGTACCTTGTCCTCCAATGAGAACTCTCTCTCAAACTCCCTTGTTAGCCGCCCTGTTTGCTGCCGCTGCTTAAAGCTGTACCGCTGCCTGGCTGGGCTGCCGCTTTTATGGGCCCCTTAATCAGCCAAGCCCCGCCCCCTACTCAGGGCTCGGCGTCCTTCCCAGCACCCAGCCCCTGCCGGCCCCTACAAACAAACACACAAGAACACACAAGGACAGATGCAAATACAGGTACCTTCTCCTCCAATGAGAACTCTCTCTCAAACTCCCCTGTTAGCCGCCCTGTTTGCTGCCGCTGCTCGCAGCTGTACCGCTGCCTGGCTGGGCGGCCGCTTTTATGGGCCCCTTAATCAGCCAAGCCCCGCCCCCTGCACAGGGCTCGGCGTCCTTCCCAGCACCCAGCCCCTGCCGGCCCCTACAAACAAACACACAAGAACACACAAGGACAGATGCAAATACAGGTACCTTCTCCTCCAATGAGAACTCTCTCTCAAACTCCCCTGTTAGCCGCCCTGCTTGCTGCCGCTGTTCGCAGCTGTACCGCTGCCTGGCTGGGCAGCCGCTTTTATGGGCCCCTTAATCAGCAAAGCCCCGCCCCCTACACAGGGCTCGGCGTCCTTCCCAGCACCCAGACCCTGCCAGCCCCTACAAACAAACACACACACAAGGACAGATGCAAATACAGGTACCTTCTCCTGCAATGAGAACTCTCTCTCAAATTCCCCCGTTAGCCGCCCTGTTTGCTGCCGCTGCTCGCAGCTGTACCGCTGCCTGGCTGGGCGGCCGCTTTTATGGGCCCCTTAATAAGCCAAGCCCCGCCCCCTACACAGGGCTCGGCGTCCTTCCCAGCACCCAGCCCCTGCCGGCCCCTACAAACAAACACACACACAAGAACAAACAAGGACAGATGCAAATACAGGTACCTTCTCCTGCAATGAGAACTCTCTCTCAAACTCCCCCGTTA
>NW_027058663.1:0-2321 GCF_011386835.1 Chrysemys picta bellii | reverse complement strand
AGTGTCCAACTTCCCCTTCGCTGCTGTTGTCCAACGCCCCCAGGCAACACCCCCCCAGGTCCCTTCACCTGCCTCCCCTGGACCCTGAGCACGACTCCAACCCTGGGGGGGCTCCCCACCTGCAAACCCTATGGAGCCTGGGGGGCGGCCTGCTCCAAGGAGGGGAGGGGAATCCTGGGGCCACAAACTCAGTCACGGGGTTGAGGCTGCCCCTGGAAGGAGAAGCGGGGTGGGAGGGGAGAGAAGAGTGAAGCAATGCATGCTGGGAAGTAGACTCGTAGAACTGGAAGGGACCTCGAGGGGTCTCTAGTCCAGTCCCCTGCACTCAAGGCAGGACAAAGTATTATCTAGACCAGCCCTGACAGGTGTTTGTCCAACCCGCACTTCAAACTCCCCGAGGATGGAGATTCCACAACCTCCCTGGGCAATTTATTCCAGTGCTTTACCACTCTGACTGTTAGAAAGTTTTTCCTAATGTCCAACCTAAACCTCCCTTGCAGCAGTTTAAGCCCCTTGCTTCTTGTTCTATCCTCAGAGGTTAAGAAGAACAATTTTTCTCCCTCCTCCTTGTAACAACCTTTTAGGTACTTGAAAACTGTTGTTATGACGCCTCTCAGTCTTTTCTTCTCCAGACTAAACAAAATCAATTTTTTCAGTCTTCTCTCGAAGCTCATGTTTTCTATACCTTTAATCATTTTTGTTGCTCTTCTCTGGACTTTCGCCAATTTGTCCACATCTTTCCTGCAATGTGGCGCCCAGAATCGGACACAATGCTCCAGTTGAGGCAGAATTAGCGAAGAGTAGAGCGAAAGAATTACTTCTCGTGTCTTGCTTACAATACTCCTGCTAATACATCCCAGACTGATGTTCGCTTTTTTTGCAACAGCGTTACACTGTTAACTCATATTTAGTTTGTGATTCATTATGACCCTCCGAGATCCCTTTCCGCAGTACTCCTTCCTAGGCAGTCATTTCCCAGTCTGTAGGTGTGCAACTGATTGATTGTTCCTTCCTAAGTGGAGCACTTTGCATTTGTCCTTATTGAATTCCATCCTGTTTACTTCAGATCATTTCTCCAGTTTGTCCAGATCATTTTGAAGTTTAATCTTATCCTCCAAAGCACTTGCTCCCAGCTTGGTATCGTCCGCAGGCTTTATAAGTGCACTCTCTATGCCATGATCTACATCGTTGATGAAGATATTGATGTAGCGTCTCCCTGGGGCTCTATCTCCCCTCAGCCATATCGAGGGTGGTGTGGTGTCTCCTGCCTCCATCTCCCATCAGCCACTGTGAGGCCCATGGCACCATGGGAGTGGTTGTGTCTCCTGCCTCCATTTCCTGTCAGCCACTGCGATGCCCGGCCCAGACTTCCCATTTCCGGTGCGAGTCCGGAAGCAGACGTTTCCATGATGTGGTGCCGGGAAGGGTGATGCTGTTGTCAGGAGAAAGCAGGCGGAGTAGGTGGGGTCCGTGCTATTGTGGGGAAGTGCTGTCCTTGCTGTGAAAGGGCCCAGCCGTTATGGGAGATGTCGTCTCCCTGCCCTGCCATGCTCTGCACCAGCCCCTGCCTGTCACAGGAGGTGCAGGCTACAGGCTGCGGAGCTGCAGCTGGGAACCCCACAGCCCAACGTGTGTCAGGCACCCCCATTCTCAATGCCCCTAGTCCCTGCCGCCACCCCACCCCATCAGTTATAGAATAGGAGGTAATTTAACTTCCGCTCACTGTTCCCGGTTGGACTCTCATAGATCGCTTACCGGAGCATCTTAACTTCCGCTCACTGTTCCCGGTTGGACTCTCATAGATCGCTTACCGGAGCATCTTAACTCATAGAGCACAAATTGGGAAACAGATTTTTTTTCCAGTGGCCATTTACCACTGGTGGTGTATGTGATGGAGGCTTTACAGAGTAGGTAGATCATACCATGCGTTGACTTTTGCTGCTGCTATGTGTTAACCCTTCTTGTACAATATCCATCAAAATAATAGTAAACAAGACACCAAAAAACACACAACATAATTTTGGTCCTGACAGTAGACCATTGGTGTTCTAGGTTGTTCTGCTGGCACCAGCTTGCCTGTAGAGTGTCTGAAAAACAAAAGAAGCTTTTCCTAGCCCCTCCCTCCCCTCGTGGGGACAGATTATTGCTTAAAAATCTCTCTCTTTTACAAATCTCGTTGCTGATTGCAAGAAAAACAGAGGAATTACCTCCGTACTTTCCTGTGATTTGTTTTATAGACAGGCCAGATTTCAATGGCTTCTACCCTTAAAGAAAAGGGTGAATTATCCTATTGTTCATTTATGAAATTCAGGAGGTGGTGT
>NW_027058662.1:0-2321 GCF_011386835.1 Chrysemys picta bellii | reverse complement strand
GAGCTCGCGTGCTCCTCTGGCTCTTCCCAGCCCTGCTTCACTCCTAGTGCCCTTTCCGCAGGCAGCAAGGCCCTGCTCTCCTAGCCTGGAGAGAGACTTCTTTTGGGCCTCTGCCTCACAGCCTTTTTATACAGGCCAGCTGTGGCCTGATTGGGATGTGGCCCAGCTGCGGCCACTTCCCCCATCAGCCCAGCTTAGCAGCTCTCAGCCACAACCTTCTCCCAGGGCTGACTTGAACCCTTTTTCCGCTGGAGTGCGGGGAGCCGCCCCATTACATGCCCCTATCCACACTGGACCCGGACCTCTTCAGGATCAATCAACTGTGTGTGAAGCTAGTTACATGCTGTCTGAGGTTTATTAGGGTTACCATTCGTCCGGATTCCCCCGGACATGTCCGGCTTTTTGAGCTAAAAATAGCGTCCGGGGGGAATTTGTAAATGTCCGGACTTCCCCCTCCCTCCCCTCCCCCCCCCCCCCCCCATGCAGAGCGCGCGCAGCTAACAGGCCGGATGGTGCCACTTACATGGGGCTCCGTCAGCCAGAGAGAGCCCCTCCTCCCCCCTGCAGCAGAGATCACTCCCTCCCTCCCTGCATTCGCAGATCGCCTCCGGCAGTCGGGAGCTCCTCCCCCGCTCCTCTTCCACTGCTGCCCAGCGTGTCGGGACGAACGGCTCAGGCCGTTCCTGAGCAAGTTCACAGAGACATTAGGCGAAGAAAAGCCAACAACAAGGGGGCCAGGGGGTCGGAAAAGGGGCAGGGAGGTTCTGGAGGGGGCAGTCAAGAGACGGGGGGGGTCGGGAGTTCGGGGGGGGCTTTCTGGGGGTGGGGGGTGGATAAGGTTTTGGGCAGTCAGGGTACAGGTAGGGGGTAGGGTCCTGGGGGGCATTTAGGGGGGAGGTCTTAGGAGGGGGCAGAGGGTTGGGAGTTCGGGAGGGGGCTGTCAGGGGGTGGGGAGTGGTTGGATGGGGCGTGGGAGTCCCAGGGGTCTGTCTGGGGGTGGGGGTGTGGATAAGGGTTGGGGCAGTCAGGGTACAGGTAGGGGGTACGGTCCTGGGGGGCATTTGGGGGGGGGGTCTTAGGAGGGGGCAGTCAGGGGACAAGAGGCAGGGAGGCTTAGGTAGGGGGTGGAGTCCTGGGGGGCAGTTAGAGGCAGGGGTCCCAGGAGGGGTCAGTCAGGGGACAAGGAGCCGGGGGAGGGTTGGGGGTTCTGAGGGGGGAAGTGGGAGGGGCAGAGCCGGGGCTAGGGCAGGATGGGGCGGGGGCAGGGCAGGACGGGGGCGGGGCTCCTCCCGTCCTCTTTTTTGCTTGCTGAAATATGGTAACCCTAGCTTTATATGCTACAGACTGTCAGATTAAACAAACTCAGAATTTGACCCAATGTTGCTTTTATTATTGCCTTGGCATATAGTTTTAAATCAAAGAAATTGGCTGATAACCCATTTCCCCTTCATTTGCCATACAGGATCCTCTTTATTGAATCAGGATCATAAATTATTTCTCATGGTCCCTTTACATTGGTTTTAATCTTCTCTGATCCTTTTTTATTTAGGGATGGGCGTTGATTGTACTAAGCCGCGGGCTGGGAAACGGCATTGTAAATAGTCAGGGATCAATCTGGGTCAGGGATAATGACCTAGCAGGGCATACTCCTTAATGAGTCCAGTCTCGTGTGGACAGTGCCAGCACAGAGAGACAGTACAGAAAACATGAACAGGACAGAAACCTCGGAAGGGAGAAGAATTTGCTCTAAAACAAACTCAACTCCTTGTGACTTTGGAGTCTTCCATGGGATTCCAATCATTTGTAGGCAAAATTCTGATGGAATCTGCTCTGCTGGATCTACCCTCTGTGCATGCGTATAAATATGCAACATCATTCCTTGCAATCAGTAAGAGAAGGACGGCTGCCTTAATGCAGTTAGGGTAGTACTTTGGGAATTAATGCTCAGAGCCGATTAGCTGTGCAGCTGGTGCTGCATTGCAGGGCTAGTTGCTTAAGCAGTAGTAGTGTGAGCCTTAAGGGGAAAAGGGCATTCTACTACTGCATTTACATGTTGCCATACCTCTAATGGGAAGTGTCAGAATTATGCTGCATTGACAGAAAATGATTTTCAGTCACTGAAACAAGGGATAACAATAAACCATGTGTTGGGCATTAATGTCAATGTTACCTTTTAACCTAAATGCAAGATGGTTTGTGTGGCATTCTTTTATATATTTTTTTTTTAAAAGCTTGCAGGAAACTATCTATGCAGGATAGTGAAATGGAACTTTAAGGGTCAAATAGTCTGCTCAGGTAAATGGCTGCAATTCCAGTAACTT
>NW_027058661.1:0-2321 GCF_011386835.1 Chrysemys picta bellii | reverse complement strand
GGGAATGGGTTTTTAATGGTAAACAGGAGTGAATTCTTTACATCATTTTCTTGTTTTTTTGTGGCTAACCAACCCTGTGCATCTTGCACCAAAAACAACTAAGGGGCAGGTTTTTCAAGGAGATTTGCACCAAACAGCTACTATTTGGCAACTCATCAAGTAGCCAGGTTCTTAGAGCTGCTCAGCTCCCAGTTAGGAACCATTATGTGCTAAGGCAGCATTTCCATCTTCAAATGAAAGGCAGGCTGGTCCCGTGGTTCAGGCACTGGCCGAAGACATAGAAAACCTGGGTTCAATATCTTGGTCCACAATGGGCTTCCTGTGTGACGTTGGGCAAATCACTTAGCGTCTCTGTGCCTCAGTTCTTCATCCTTACAACGGTGATGGTGGCACTGCCCAGTCTTCTGGAGTGCTGAAAGGGGAGCAACATTAAAGAAAAAAAGACAGTAAACTGCTTGGAGAGCTACTGATGTAAGCAATAGGCTGGGGTCGGCAACCTGCGGCACGCATGCCAAAGGTGGCACGCAAAACGATTTTTAGTGGCACGCTGCTGCCAGCCGGGGTCCCAGCCACCAGCCCCGCTCAGCCTGCGGAACCCCCAGCCGGCAGTGGCTGAGAGGGGCTGGTGGCCGGGACCCCAGCTGGCAGGAGACATCAGACGGAACTCCAGACCGACAATGGGCTGAGCCCTTCAGCCCGCCGCTGGTCTTGGGTTCTGTCCACCGGCTCCGTTCAGCCTGCTGCTCGTCTGGGGTTCCAGCCGCCAGCCCCTTGGCAGCCGGGGTACTGGCCATCAGCCCCCCTCAGCCTGCTGCTGGCCTGGGATACTAGCCGCCCTGCCCCCTGCTAGCCGGGGTCTAGGCCTCCGGCCCTGCTCAGCCCTCCTGCCAGTCTGGAGTACCAGCATCCAGCCCAGGGCTCTGTTCCTGGCCTGGTCCCAGCGCTCTGCAGCCCTTATCAAAAGTTACACTACAATTAGCTTAAAAACTTGAAAACTTAAAAACTTTGTATATTACAGTAATCGTTAAAACATGTATAATGTTAATAAATAGGTTTGATGAAACAAAGTATTTGTACTTATGTGCCTGTGCTTAATTTGTGTTTTCTATGATTTACCTTCTAAAAAAATCTCGCATGTCTCGCACCCCCAGAAAGGGCATCTCACACCCCCAGGGGGTGCGGGCACCCCAGGTTAAGAACCACTGCACTAAACTGATAAGATCTACATTTTAATTTAATTTTAAATGAAGCTTCTTAAACATTTTAAAAACCTTGTTTACTTTACATACAACAATAGTTTAGTTATATATTATAGACTTATAGAGAGAGACATTCTAAAAACGTTAAAATGTATGACTGGCGCGCGAAACCTTACATTCGAGTGAATAAATGAAGACTCGGCACACTACTTCTGAAAGGTTGCCGACCCCTGCAATAGGCATTAGTTATTTATTTATTTATTTACTAAGTGTTTTTAAAGCATGAGCTGGGCCTTCTAATAATGAGTGACTGAAAAATCATTTATATTTCATAATAATAATGGTGTGTGTGTGTGTGCTTATTATTTGCCTTCTAGTTTTTGACTATTTGAGTATTTCAAACCAGTGAATATTTGGGTGAACTCTGGTCATGTTTAGAAGATTTCATTACAGGGTCTTACCTAGACTTAAGGGCATACCCCACTGAGCCACTTTGGGGCATTTCATCTCAGCCTTATACAATACTAGAATACTAGTCCATGTATTTTGTACAACCTTCTACTTACTCACCAACAGCCCTTTCAATTTCATGGAGGTCCACATATAATTTACCTCTGATAGTGGCCTGCTCGTCTATGCTAAAAGCTTTGTATGGGTTTGTCCTTCTCCGGTTTCTAAGGATCACCTGACAAAATTACATACAAACAAAGCATCATCATTAGAAGTAAGTTACGCCTACTGAGAATTTGGTCCCATACATACGTCATGACAAAAAAGACAAACACAGGCATGGTGTTGAGACTATTGCATTAACTTGATAAATGTTATCAGCAGGGCCGGTGCAACCCATTAGGTGACCTAGGCGGTCGCCTAGGGCACTAACATTTGGGGGACCCCTGGATGATCGAGATACAAAAGGAGCACTTAAAGATGATAAAGTCATTGGGGAGAAACTAAATAAATTCTTTGTTTCAGTCTTCACAGCTGAGGATTTTAGGGAGATTCCCAAACCTGAACCGTCCTTCCTAGGTGACAATCATGAGGAACTGTCACAGACTGAAGTGTCACTAGAGGAGGTTTTGGAATTAATTGATAAACTTAACAGTAACAAGTCACCGAGAC
>NW_027058660.1:0-2321 GCF_011386835.1 Chrysemys picta bellii | reverse complement strand
TTGCTTCTCTGGTGCTTAAAGCTGCAGCGCTGTCAAAAGTTCTAAATAATCTGTTGTTCCTTCCCCTCCCAGGCAAAACCAGATTTCTGTATCTAGGTCAAGCAAAAGAGCTGCTCGTAAACCACCGTGTTTGCCTTTGCACTCTGGGATGTCCCTGGCATGCTGGATTCGTGACATGGTACTTGAGGCAATTAATCCTGGCATTGTCTGGTAATCAGAGGAGTTTCACCATAGGGTGATTTAAAACTTCTCACTCTCAGCTTCCAGGAATTTGACCTTTCGGCCCGTAAGCAGTCCCGTCTTTGACACACATGGAGACTTTTCCCCGTTGGGTGGTAGAGAATCTGTTGGAAGTACATGTTCCCAAGGCAGCTGAAGCACCTCTCTCCTAAGCTGTTTTCTGGAAGGTGTCCCAAATGAAACCTAGTCTCTTTGGATTCCCCTAGGAAGTGGCTGTGTAGTAGAAGCAGTCTATTGGTCTTCCAGGAGCATGTTTATAAAACATCACCTCCATGACTGCAACCCCACCCTCGTATCTTCACATCCAACCAGCAGAACTTGCATGGAGGAGGGAGTTGGCTTTGTATTGTCCAAGCATTATTAAAAGTCTGCCTTGTGTGCATTTACCCTATTTTGGACCCGGATAGTGCAGATACTGTATTCTCATTCTAGATCAGTGGTTCCCAAACTTTAACAACCTGTGAACCTGTCAAGGCTCCTTCCCCACTCTGATCTTTAGGGTAAAGATGTGGGGGTCTGCATGAAAACTTCTAAGCTTAACTACCAGCTTAGATCTGGTCCCCTGCCACCACTCCCAATGGGCTAACTCCCTTCCCTGAGTAGCCTTGAGAGACTCTTCCACCAACTCCCTGGTGAACATAGATCCAACCCCTTGGATCTTAAAACAAGGAGAAATTAACTACCCCCCCTCCTTTCTCCCACCAACTCCTGGTGGATCCAGATCCAATCCCCTTGGATCTAAAAATAAGGAAAATCAATCAGGTTATTAAAAAAGGCTTTTAATTAAAGAAAAAGGTCTAAATCATCTCTGTAAACTCAGGATGGAAAATAACTTTACAGGGTAATCAAACTTAAAGAGCCCAGAGGAACCCCCTCTAGCTTTAGGTTCAAAGTTACAGCAAACAGAGGTAAACACCTTAGCAAAAGGTACATTTACTAGTTGGGAAAACAAAGATAAAACTAACATGCCTTGCCTGGCTGTACTTACAAGTTTGAAATATGAGAGACTTGTTCAGAAAGATTTGGAGAGCCTAGATTGATGTCTGGTCCCTCTTAGTCCCAAGAGCGAACTCCCCCCAAAAACAAAGAGCACAAACAAAAGCCTTTCCCCCACCAAGATTTGAAAGTATCTTGTCCCCTTATTGATCCTTTGGGTCAGGTGTCAACCAGGTTACCTGAGCTTCTTAACCCTTTACAGGTAAAAGGATTTTGGAGTCTCTGGCCAGGAGGGATTTTATAGTATTGTACACAGGAGGGCTGTTACCCTTCCCTTGATAGTTATGACAAAACCCCTTTCACTAAAATGTCAAGTCTCGCGAACCCCTTCCTCAAAATAAATATTTCCAGGGATTTTCTCCTTTACCTGAGTATAAATTATAAAAACAGTAATCTGGGAAATATAAAATTTGTTTTGATGACAAGCTTATTACACACTTTATTATTAATTATTATTTATCATTACAGTATTTTATTACATTATGAAAACGGCAACACTCTTCCAAGATCTTACTTTCGTAGCTTGTATCACTTTGAATAAGTCTGTTATAAGACAAGGCTCCTACGTTTCATGCTGTTTCACACCTGATACTCCTTGATGAAGGTATTTAAGAAGTCAACTTAGAGTTCCTTCTACACAAGCATTCAGGTCTTGAGCAGTCCAGACAAACAACGCACGTTACAACAAAGCTTAAACTTGTTCTTCCTAATCATTTTAAAAACAATATTAGCTGCCTATTTAATTTTAAAAACAGGAAAAAATATCCACCTCCCTTTGCATTTCCTATAAGGAGTTTTGAAGTTTAAATCTCAGTGTGATAGAGATGCTTGCTTTGATCTGCTTCGCTCTTGGACGTCCAGGGGCTCCGGGCTGCTGGCCCCATGCTGCCAGCTGTCTCCCTAGGGACAGCTCTGTCCGCCGTTAGGGAATTTGTTCCCCGCGGACAACCTGTAACATTTCGCGAACCCCAGTTTGGGAACCACTGTACTAGATTAATTCACCAACACTGCTGCTGTACGTCTGATGTGCAGCGTGTAGTCTGCTGAAGAGCAGATTCGATACGAGCTGTGGCTTCACTCTTCTC
>NW_027058659.1:0-2322 GCF_011386835.1 Chrysemys picta bellii | reverse complement strand
TTAATCTTAAAGCCAGAGAGGTCTTTCGCCCCCACTGTTTCCCTTGGAAGGCTGTTCCAAAACTTCACCCCTCTGATGGTTAGAAACCGTCGTCTAATTTCAAGCCTAAACTTCCCGACGGCCAGTTTATATCCATTCGTTCTAGTGTCCACATTAGTACTGAGCTGAAATAATTCCTCTCCCTCCCTGGTATTTATCCCTCTGATATATTTAAAGAGAGCAATCATATCCTCCCTCAGCCTTCTTTTGGTTAAGGTAAACAAACCGAGCTCCTCGAGTCTCCTTTCATACGACAGATTTTCCATTCCTCGGATCATCCTAGTGGCCCTTCTTTGTACCCGTTCCAGTTTGATTTCATCCTTTTTAAACATGGGAGACCAGAACTGCACACAGTACTCCAAATGAGGTCTCACCAGTGCCTTGTATAACAAAACCAGCACCTCCTTATCCCTACTAGAAATACCTCGCCTAATGCCTCCCAAGACAGCATTAGCTTTTTTCATGGCCACGTCACATTGCCGACTCATAATCATCCTGCGATCAACCAGGACTCCGAGGTCCTTCTCCTCTTCCGTTACATCCAACTGATGCGTCCCCAGCTTATAAATAAAATTCTTGTTAGTTATCCCTAAATGCATAACCTTACACTTCTCACTATTAAATTTCATCTTATTACTATTACTCCAGTTTACAAGGTCATCCAAATCTCCCTGCAGGATATTCCGATCCTTCTCCGAATTGGCAATACCTCCCAACTTTGTGTCATCCGCAAACTTTATCAGCCCACTCCTACATTTGGTTCCGAGGTCAGTAATGAATAGATTAAATAAAATTGGACACAAAACCGAACCTTGAGGAACTCCACTGGTAACCTCCCTCCAACCTGACAGTTCACCTTTTAGTACGACCCGCTGCAGTCTCCCCTTTAACCAGTTCCTTATCCACCTCTGGATTTTCATATCGATCCCCATCTTTTCCAATTTAACCAATAATTCCTCATGCGGTACCGTATCAAACGCTTTACTGAAATCGAGGTATATTAGATCCACTGCATTTCCTTTATCTAAAAAATCTGTTACTTTCTCAAAGAAGGAGATCAGGTTGGTTTGGCACGATCTACCTTTCGTAAAACCGTGTTGTAATTTGTCCCAATTGGCATTGACCTCAAGGTCCTTAACTACTTTCTCCTTCAAAATTTTTTCCAAGACCTTGCATATTACAGATGTTAGACTAACAGGCCTGTAGTTACCCGGGTCACTTTTTTCCCCCTTCTTGAAAATAGGAACCACATTAGCTATTCTCCAGTCAAACGGTACCACCCCCGAGTTTATGGATTCATTAAAAATTATCGCTAACGGTCTTGCAATTTCCCACGCCAGTTCTTTTAATATTCTCGGATGAAGATCATCCGGTCCGCCCGATTTACTCCCGTTAAGCTGTTCGAGTTTGGCTTCTACCTCGGATACGGTAATGTCAATCCCCACTCCTTTATTCCCATCCGTCTCGCTTCTACTATTCCTCAGCCTTTCATTAGCCTCATTAAATACCGATGCAAAATATTCATTTAGATATTGTGCCATGCCTAGATTATCCTTAATCTCCACTCCATCTACAGTCTTAAGCGGTTCCACTTCTTTCTTTGTTTTCTTCCTATTTATATGGCTATAAAACTCTTACTATTGGTTTTAATTCCCCTCACAAGGTCCAACTCTACTCGGCTTTTTACTTTTCTCACTCCATCTCTACATGCTCTGACCTCAATAAGGTAGGTTTCTTTGCTGATCCCCCCCTCTTCCATTCCCTGTACACTTCCTGTTTTTTCTTAATGACCCCTCTGAGATGCTTGCTCATCCAGCTCGGTCTAAATCTCCTGCCTATGAACCGTTTTCCCTTTCTTGGGATACACGCCTCTGACAGCTCCTGCAACTTCAACTTGAAATAATCCCAGGCGCCTTCCACCTTTAGATCCTAAATATGTTAGTCCAATCCACTTCCCTAACCAGTCTCCTTAATTTATTAAAGTTAGCCCTTTTGAAATCGTAAACCTTAGTCTCCGATTTAATTCTGTTAATCTTTCCATTTAGTTCAAACTGAATTAGCTCATGATCACTTGAGCCAAGGTTGTCCCCTACAACCATTTCCTCAACGAGGTCCTCACTACTCACCAGCACCAAATCTAAAATGGCATCCCCCCTCGTCGGTTCAGCAACTACTTGATGAAGGAATTCATCAGCTATTACGTCTAGGAAAATCTGAGCCCTATTATTGTTACTAGCATTTGTTCCCCAATCTATATCTGGGAAGTTAAAGTCTCCCATGATT
>NW_027058658.1:0-2323 GCF_011386835.1 Chrysemys picta bellii | reverse complement strand
CTAACGGGAGTTTGAGTGGGAGTTCCATTGGAGGAGGTGGAAGGGGAGGCAGGAGGGCATGGTGCCCTGTGTGCTGTGTTTCCCCAGGTGCAGAGGGCACAGCTGAGCAGGCGGGCCCAGGCAACAGCAGCCATGAGCCAAGCCGCAGGTGACACAATGCAGATGATTGCATGCGGCAGCTGCGGTATGTACATGGTCCTAGCAGCGGTACCTGAACAGAGGTATGTGTGCATGAACTGCTGCCTAATAGAACTGCTGGAAGAAAAGATCCGAGGCTTGGAGATGCAGGTAGATACCCTGATAGAGTTTAGAAGGGGGTTCGAGCACCTGATGGAGCAAAGGCAAGTGGGGGCTGAAGGGGAATGCTCAGGGGTACAGGTGGTAGCAGGGGCTAAGACCTGTGAGGGGGGAATGCCGGGGGGAGAACAAGGGCAGTGGAAGCATGTGACTGTGAGAAGCAGGCAAAGGAAAAGGAGGGCCAGTGAAGGAGAAATAGAGCTCAGGAACAGGTTTGGGTGTTTGGAGAATGAGGAAGGGGTGCAGCAGGTGGTAACTGAAGGGGGCAGGGTGAGGAAAAAGAGCCGAGCAGCTAGTCCCATAGAAAGAGGGGAGGAGTTGATGGAGACAGCACCAATTCTGGGCCCCGGGAGGATACAGGATGACGTAAGGGGGACTATAAGGGAAAATAGGAATGGACAGGGGTTGCAACTAGAGGGAACAGGGGATAGATTAGTAGATCGCACTGCCACCAGGCAAAGGCAAGTGTATGTGATTGGGGACTCCTTACTGAGGAGGTTGGACAGGCCTGTAACCAGGGCGGACCCAGAGAACAGAAGGGTGTGCTGTCTCCCGGGCGCTAAGATAGGGGATGTGGACTTGCGGCTGAAAAGGATCCTAAAAGGAGCAGGTAAGAACCCCTTGATCATCCTTCACGTAGGAACAAATGATACGGCTAGGTTCTCGCTAGAGAGAATCAAGGGAGATTATGCCAGGCTGGGGAAGACGCTTAAGGAATTCGAGGCTCAGATCATCTTCAGTGGGATTCTGCCTGTTCCTAGAGAAGGGCAGTAAAGGGGTGACAGGATTGTGATGACAAATAGTTGGCTAAGGGCGTGGTGCTATAAAGAGGGCTTTGGGATGTATGGCCACTGGGAGGCTTTCGGGGACAGAAAACTGTTCTCACGGGACGGACTTCACCTGAGTAGGGAAGGGAATAGACTTCTGGGAGGGAGGCTGGCTCATCTCATCAAAAGAGCTTTAAACTAGGAATTTGGGGGAGACGGTTGGGAGATGTCCAGTTAATCTCCACACCAGATTATAACATTGAGAGGGAGGACAATGAGATAAGAACAGATACAGCCAGGGGGAAGAGATTGGACATAAGGAGGGGGGTTGGATACCAGACTAATGGGTCATACTAGCAGTACGGTGTCCATATCAAATGGGAGAATGAATGTGAGAGAGGCCTAAAGGCATAAATTAAGATGTTTATACACCAATGCGAGAAGCCTAGGTAACAAAATGGAGGAATTGGAGCTCCTGGTCCGAGAAATGAAACTGGATATTGTAGGAATAACTGAAACGTGGTGGAATAGTAGTCATGACTGGAGTACAGGTATGGAAGGGTATGTGCTGTTTAGGAAAGACCGGATCAAAGGTAAAGGTGGGGGAGTAGCATTGTATGTCAATAATGAGGTAAACTGTAAAGAAATAATAAGCGATGGAATGGATGAGACGGAGTCTGTCTGGGCATTACTCTCATTGGGTAAAAGAACTACTAGAGCCTCCCTTGGGATAGTGCTTGGGGTGTGCTATAGACCGCCGGGATCTAGCCTGGAGAACTCATTAACGTTTTTAGGGAAGTAAATACTAATAGGAACTGTGTAATCATGGGAGACTTTAACTTCCCAGATATAGATTGGGGAACAAATGCTAGTAACAATAATAGGGCTCAGATTTTCCTAGACGTAATAGCTGATGAATTCCTTCATCAAGTAGTTGCTGAACCGACGAGGGGGGATGCCATTTTAGATTTGGTGCTGGTGAGTAGTGTGGACCTCGTTGAGGAAATGGTTGTAGGGGACAACCTTGGCTCAAGTGATCATGAGCTAATTCAGTTTGAACTAAATGGAAAGATTAACAGAATTAAATCGGAGACTAAGGTTTACGATTTCAAAAGGGCTAACTTTAATAAATTAAGGAGACTGGTTAGGGAAGTGGATTGGACTGTGGAAGGCACCTGGGATTATTTCAAGTTGAAGTTGCAGGAGCTGTCAGAGGCGTGTATCCCAAGAAAGGGAAAACGGTTCGTAGGCAGGAGATT
>NW_027058657.1:0-2323 GCF_011386835.1 Chrysemys picta bellii | reverse complement strand
AGCGTGCTGGGGGGCAGCTGAGCCCTGATTGGGGGAGGAGCTTGGCTGAGGAGAGGGCCTATAAAAGCGGCCACCCAGCCAGGCAGCGGCAACAGCTGCGAGCAGCGGCACAGGAGGCAGCGAACAGGGCTGCTAACAGGAGTTTGAGTGGGAGTTCCATTGGAGGAGGTGGAAGGGGAGGCAGGAGGGCATGGTGCCCTGTGTGCTGTGTTTCCCCAGGTGCAGAGGGCACAGCTGAGCAGGCGGGCCCAGGCAACAGCAGCCATGAGCCAAGCCGCAGGTGACACAATGCAGATGATTGCATGCGGCAGCTGCGGTATGTACATGGTCCTAGCAGCGGTACCTGAACAGAGGTATGTGTGCATGAAATGCCGCCTAATAGAACTGCTGGAAGAAAAGATCCGAGGCTTGGAGATGCAGGTAGATACCCTGATAGAGTTTAGAAGGGGTTCGAGCACCTGATGGAGCAAAGGCAAGTGGGGGCTGAAGGGGAATGCTCAGGGGTACAGGTGGTAGCAGGGGCTGAGACCTGTGAGGGGGGAATGCCGGGGGGAGAACAAGGGCAGTGGAAGCATGTGACTGTGAGAAGCAGGCAAAGGAAAAGGAGGGCCAGTGAAGGAGAAATAGAGCTCAGGAACAGGTTTGGGTGTTTGGAGAACGAGGAAGGGGTGCAGCAGGTGGTAACTGAAGGGGGCAGGGTGAGGAAAAAGAGCCGAGCAGCTAGTCCCATAGAAAGAGGGGAGGAGTTGATGGAGACAGCACCAATTCTGGGCCCCGGGAGGATACAGGATGACGTAAGGGGGACTATAAGGGAAAATAGGAATGGACAGGGATTGCAACTAGAGGGAACAGGGGATAGATTAGTAGATCGCACTGCCACCAGGCAAAGGCAAGTGTACGTGATTGGGGACTCCTTACTGAGGAGGTTGGACAGGCCTGTAACCAGGGCGGACCCAGAGAACAGAAGGGTGTGCTGTCTCCCGGGCGCTAAGATAGGGGATGTGGACTTGCGGCTGAAAAGGATCCTAAAAGGAGCAGGTAAGAACCCCTTGATCATCCTTCACGTAGGAACAAATGATACGGCTAGGTTCTCGCTAGAGAGAATCAAGGGAGATTATGCCAGGCTGGGGAAGACGCTTAAGGAATTCGAGGCTCAGATCATCTTCAGTGGGATTCTGCCTGTTCCTAGAGAAGGGCAGTAAAGGGGTGACAGGATTGTGATGACAAATAGTTGGCTAAGGGCGTGGTGCTATAAAGAGGGCTTTGGGATGTATGGCCACTGGGAGGCTTTCGGGGACAGAAAACTGTTCTCACGGGACGGACTTCACCTGAGTAGGGAAGGAAATAGACTTCTGGGAAGGAGGCTGGCTCATCTCATCAAAAGAGCTTTAAACTAGGAATTTGGGGGAGACGGTTGGGAGATGTCCAGTTAATCTCCACACCAGACTATAACTTTGAGAGGGAGGACAATGAGATAAGAACAGATACAGCCAGGGGGAAGAGATTGGACATAAGGAGGGGGAGTGGATACCAGACTAATGGGTCATACTAGCAGTACGGTGTCCATATCAAATGGGAGAATGAATGTGAGAGAGGCCTAAAGGCGTAAATTAAGATGTTTATACACCAATGCAAGAAGCCTAGGTAACAAAATGGAGGAATTGGAGCTCCTGGTCCGAGAAATGAAACTGGATATTGTAGGAATAACTGAAACGTGGTGGAATAGTAGTCATGACTGGAGTACAGGTATGGAAGGGTATGTGCTGTTTAGGAAAGACCGGATCAAAGGTAAAGGTGGGGGAGTAGCATTGTATGTCAATAATGAGGTAAACTGTAAAGAAATAATAAGCGATGGAATGGATAAGACGGAGTCTGTCTGGGCATTACTCACATTGGGTAAAAGAACTACTAGAGCCTCCCTTGGGATAGTGCTTGGGGTGTGCTATAGACCGCCGGGATCTAGCCTGGAGAACTCATTAACGTTTTTAGGGAAGTAAATACTAATAGGAACTGTGTAATCATGGGAGACTTTAACTTCCCAGATATAGATTGGGGAACAAACGCTAGTAACAATAATAGGGCTCAGATTTTCCTAGACGTAATAGCTGATGAATTCCTTCATCAAGTAGTTGCTGAACCGACGAGGGGGGAGGCCATTTTAGATTTGGTGCTGGTGAGTAGTGTGGACCTCGTTGAGGAAATGGTTGTAGGGGACAACTTTGGCTCAAGTGATCATGAGCTAATTCAGTTTGAACTAAATGGAAAGATTAACAGAATTAAATCGGAGACTAAGGTTTACGATTTCAAAAGGGCTAACTTTAAT
>NW_027058656.1:0-2323 GCF_011386835.1 Chrysemys picta bellii | reverse complement strand
AACTCCGCTCCTTCCCCAAATCCCCAGCCCTGCCTCCTCCCCGCAGGCTCTCAAGCCTAGGAGGGGGGAAGAGGGAGAAGCAGCGCGTGCGCTGCGGCCACTCGGGGTCTCCCCCTCCCTCCTGGGTTTGAGAGCCTGGGAGGGAGGGGGAGCAGCGGGCGCGAGTGGCAGCAGCGGAGGTAAGTTAGGGCGGCCGGGGCACATTTTTAGGGGCAGAATGCCACCCCTAAAAATGTGCCGCCCCAAGCACCAGCTTGTTTTGCTGGTGCCTAGAGCCGGCCCTGTCCCGTACACTCTGCTCTGCCCTGTGCACATCTACTCTGCTTCCCCATCCCTGTGCACACCCACTCTGCTCTTCCCTGTACACACCCACTCTGCTTCCTATCCCTTTCACACCCACTCTACTCTGCCCTGTGCATGCCCACTCTGCTCCCCATCCCTGTGCACACCCACTCTGCCCTATACACGGCCACTCTGCTCCCCTATCCCTTGCACACCCACTCTGCTCCCCATCCCTGTGCAAACTCTCTCTGCTCTCTCCTGAACACGTCCACTCTGCTCTCCATCTGCACATCCCCTGCTCCCCATCCCGTATACTCTACTCTGCCCTGTGTACATCTACTCTGCTTCCCCATCCCTGTGCACACCCGCTCTGCCCTATACACGCCCACTCTGCTCCCCATCCCTATGCACACCCACTCTGCTCTGCCCTGTGCACACCCACTCTGTGCTCCCCCATCCCTTGCACATCCCCCCGCCCCCCATCCCGTACACTCTACCCTGCTCTGTGCATATCTACTCTGCTTCCCCATCCCTGTGCACACCCGCTCTGCCCAATACACAGCCTCTCTGCTCCCCCATCCCTTGCACACCCACTCGGCTCTGCCCTGTGCACACCTACTCTGCTCCCCATCCTTTGCACGCCCACTCTACTCTGCCCTGTGCATGCCCACTCTGCTCCCCATCCCTGTGCACACCCTCTCTGCTCTCTCCTGAACACGTCCACTCTGCTCTCCATCCTTTGCACATCCCCTGCTCCCCATCCCGTATACTCTACTCTGCCCTGTGTACATCTACTCTGCTTCCCCATCCCTGTGCACACCCACTCTGTTCATGGCAACAATGACATAAGTGCTGCAGTGTGACCTCACAATGCTGTGATTTGAACACTGGGTCAGTTGGCCCTCAGTGTCAGTTGCTTTTACTTGGACTGAAGGAGAGGCTGGGTATTGTGCTGTCTAAAGTCGATTTCAGATCCAAGATCTAATCTATTACGGAGGGGAAAAAAGTAAGTGGGCTTTCTTACTCCCCATGGCTGTCCTACCTCTGACCAACAGAGACCCACTTTGCTTAAATTCTGTTTGAAAGGGGTCACCAAATTAAATTTGTTTTTTTGGCCCAGAACCTCAAAGATATTTAGGCACTTAACTCCCACTGAAATCCATGGGAGTTAGGAGCCTAACTCCCTGACTGAGTAAAGGTCAGAGTAAAGGTTAATCCATACTGGTTAACCACCTGCTCATAGGGAAAAGCAGGAATTTATGCCCCATTTTAGACAAAACCTTAACCTTAACTGGAGTCGCCACCAGGCACCTCCATAATACTTTATGTTGCTTATATGGTTAACAACCCTTGGTCCTTCCTTTATTACCCGCCCGTGTTCATGGCAACAATGACATAAGTGCTGCAGTGTGACCTCACAATGCTGTGATTTGAACACTGGGTCAGTTGGCCCTCAGTGTCAGTTGCTTTTACTTGGACTGAAGGAGAGGTTGGGTATTGTGCTGTCTAAAGTCGATTTCAGATCCAAGATCTAATCTATTACGGAGGGGAAAAAAGTGAGTGGGCTTTCTTACTCCCCATGGCTGTCCTACCTCTGACCAACAGAGACCCACTTTGCTTAAATTCTGTTTGAAAGGGGTCACCAAATTAAATTCGTTTTTTTGGCCCAGAACCTCAAAGGTATTTAGGCACTTAACTCCCACTGAAATCCATGGGAGTTAGGAGCCTAAATACCTTTGAGAATCTGGGCCTTTGTTCCATTTTATGTCTCTCTCGCTCTGGCATGAAAAGTGCCATCCTAACAGAATCCAGGAGGGAATCCAGCTGTCTGATCAGGGGCTACTTGTGCCCTACCTCTCTCTTACACTCAATTCTTTAGTTCAGCTGTAAAAATTGAGGCAGATAGGGAATAACTCCAGAGTTGATAAGGCTGCATGGTAAGGTTATATTTCATTAACCCAGCAGGGACTTCTGGAGATCACTGAGATCCCTAGAAAGACTTGCCCCCTCTGGGAGTCTCTTCCGCTGATCCCTCTCTGGG
>NW_027058655.1:0-2323 GCF_011386835.1 Chrysemys picta bellii | reverse complement strand
AATGGGGAAAAGCCTGTGGACTCTTGGGGTACCTCCCTGTAGGCATACAGCAGGAACGGTAATAGTTCATCCCAACTTTGGCCCCTCTTTTTGGCATACATCCCCAGCACGGATTTTAGGGTCCCATTGAATCTTTCCACCAGCCCATTGGCCTGGGGGTGGTAGGGGGCCGTCTTAAGCTGTTTCACTCCACACACCTTCCATAGCTCATTGAACAACTGCGACATAAAGTTTGCCCCCCGATCAGACAAAATCTCCTTAGGGAAGCCCACTCTGCTGAATATGGTGAGCAGAGCTCTTGCCACTGTCTCGGCTTCTATGTTAGACAGTGCAATTGCCTCAGGGTACCGAGTGGCAAAGTCTACTACCACCAAGATATACTTGTTCCCTCTCCGAGTGGGGCGTGGCATAGGACCCACTATGTCTATTGCCACTCTTTGGAATGCCTCCTGGATGATGGGCAAGGGACGCAGTGGAGCCTTCTGGGGTCCCCCCGGCTTCTTCCTCTCCTGACACCGCACAAGTCCTACAATAATCCCTCACATCGTTCTGTATCCTTGGCCAGTAGAAATTCCTCCTCAGCCTGTCATATGTCCTCTGTACCCCCAAGTGACCAGCAAAGGGACTGTCATGCGCTACCAGCACTAATTCCCCCCGGTGTTGGCTGGGTACAACCAACTGCTTATAGGGTTGACCGGGACCCTGGTTTTTACCTACAGGGGCCTGCCTGTATAGTTTCCCGTCCTCTTCAAAAAACTTCTCCCCCCCCTCCCTTCCTGGAGTTCCCTCCGAGATACACTCTCTTATACTTTCAAGGGAGGGGTCCGCCCTTTGTCTAGCTGCAAATTCCTGACAGATAACCCTTGAGATAGCATCCCCATCCCTGGGCACTGACTGCATCTCCCCTGCCCCCACCCCTGGGAGCCTGTTGTCCTCAGCCAGACAGAGGCCTGGCTCTGTCTCTCCCATATTTGGAAGTACCCCACCTCCCTGCACTGTCTTGTCACTGAGACCTTCCCCCAACTCCTCTATGGGTTCCAAGGTCCCCGCCCCATCCCTGGGGGCTCCCTCTGAGTCACCCACTACCATGTTCCCTGGGGCAGGAGGGGTTAGTTGTTCAGCTGCATCAGACCTACAGTCATCAGCCGGAACAGCCTCCCCCTCACAGCCTTTCTTCATGCTGCGAGTTACCACACTAACAGTCCTAGTTCTGCTGAAAAAATCATTTCCCAGCAACATGTCCGTGGGGATGTCCTCGAGCATCCCCACCAGTAAATCTCTTTCCATACCTTCCCATTCCACATGAACCTTAGCCAGGGGTACAGGGAACCTCTGCGGCCCCACCCCCACCTCGTCTGCCCAGTCAGGACACTAGCATCTGGGACCACACTCGGTCGAACCAGAGAGAACTGAGCCGCCGTATCCCTCCATCCCAGACACTCCATGCCATCAATCTTGACGACCTTGATGTGTTCTCTGTCCGCTTCACCAGGCCCCATGTCCACCAAGATGGTGTGATAAGAGGTGGGGGTACCTTCTGGGGCCTCAGGGCTGAAGGCAACCGAGCTAACATGGGACAAGGGAGGTTTACTCTCCTTCAATTTGGGACAGCTACTCCTCAGGTGCCCTGGGGAATTGCAGTGAAAGCACCTTCTGGGATCCCCTGCTTGTGTAGGAAATTTGGGACGAGTAACAGGAGAATGGGGAGGTGACTGCCCAGGCTCCTTTTTCCCAGACCCAGGGGTAAAACGGTGATTCTTCTTCGAGAGATGTCCCTGTGGGTGCTCCACTACAGGTGTTGGTGCGTCCCTGCGCCTTCGCCCGGAGATTTTTACAGCAGTGCTCATAGCGGCCACGCATGCTCAGAATCTGCCCCCCCCCCGCTGTGACTCTAGGGTAATAGAACGCATGCGTGGCCGGTCTCCTCAGTTCCTTCTCAACCGTCCCCGGCCTGAGACGGAGCTCAGCAGGCTCATTAGAGAATCCTTCACTATTCCCTTAATTATCCTTTAGAAACCATTTTTCTGTCAGTTTTTTCTGGTTAAATAGTTACTTACCCAGTTTACCTAAAAAAAAAAAAAAAAAAAAAAAAAAAAAATTTTCCTGTCAGCCGCGGCTATGCCGGGCTCCACCGGTTTCAAGCGCTGTGCTACTTGTAAGGAGGCTATCCCGTCATCGGACGGGCACTCAAAATGTATAAAATGTTTGGGGGAAGGTCACATTCCCCAAAAATGTGCCCACTGCTCTAAACTCAGCTCCAGGGCACGCAAAGACAGAGAGCTTAAACTAAAACTGCTCCTGCTTCAAAAATCTATCGGGTCAG
>NW_027058654.1:0-2324 GCF_011386835.1 Chrysemys picta bellii | reverse complement strand
AAAAGGAACAATTTACAACAGTTCATTCTGTCAAAAAGTGAGACCTATTTGTTAGTTGGGTTTATTTAACATAATTTTCCTATTTTGGAAAAGATGACAAGACAGCTTCATTGACAAGTTCCTAGAAGACTAAAGTGAAAAGAAAATGTTTGGATCTAGGTTCTGCTTTAAGATAGATTCTACTTACAGCATTTGGGAATGGTGCTCCATCGAGGGGGAAGGGAAATTACTTTCTGCTCAAGATTTTAAATATTTAAAGGGACACTACGAACATGATTTTTAATTAACTAATTTAAAAAATCCAATTTTTGCTAGAACTTCCTTTGAATAGTATGTCCTGAATTTAAAAAAAAATAATTAAAAAAAAATCTGAAAGGGTTTTTTTTTTGTTCCCCTGTTGATGTTTTTAAAGATAAAATTGCTAAGGGTTTGATGCTACAAACGGTTACACAAATAGCTTTACAGATGTGAGTGGTTCCATTGAAGTCAGTGGAACTACTTGTATGAATCAGGCTACTCGTGCATACATGTTTAGAGAACTGGGCTACATGAGGTAAACAAACTGACAATACACAAAAATACTGATTCAGCAAAGGTTTATGCATGTGCTTAATTTTACTCACATGAGTAGCCCCATTCTAATGAAGGGATTGTACCCTTAATTCTCAAAGTCAGTCCCAGAGTCAGTCACTCTGGGAAGAAGCCGTTCTGCCATGCTTAGTAGTAGTCCATCTGACTCCATAAGAGATGCAAAGCATCCCATTGGGGGCATAAGTTTACAGCTAACCTTTCCAAGTCACTTACATGTCTTTGCCAGAATGACATTCCCTTAGCAAAATTCTGAAGAGCAGGAGTATGTATATAATGAGACAAAATCATCAACAGGTTTGTTTATTTATTCAGATTTAACAAATGGTATTTCTGTTAATTGAAATTTGAAAGTAAATAAATAGGACACATTTCTATTGCCATTTCCTAAATGTTTATGTTTGTAGCAAACCAGCCCTTCATAAATACCAACAAGTGCTATCCTTTACAAATTTGTTGTTTTCCATGATAGAGTGGAACACAGAGAGTAGAAAATAAAAAGGAACTATTTCTGTTTGGAAATGTTTGCCTTTTAACTGAAGATTTAGAAACTAGTCCTTTAAGAAATATTTCCTAATGCACTACCAAGGGAGTAAATCTATCAATGAGCAGCTAGCCCTGGAACCCACCAGGGGAGAGGCAGTTCTTGATTTAGTTATAAGTGGAGCACAAGATCTGGTCCAAGAGGTGAATATAGCTGGACTGCTTGGTAATAGTGACCATAATATAATTAAATTGAATGTCCCTGTGGCGGAGAAAACACCACAGCAGCATTTAATTTCAGAAAGGGGAACTACACAAAAATGAGGGGGTTAGTTCAACAGAAATTAAAGGGTAAAGTGCCAAAAGTGAAATCCTGAAAGCTGCATGGACACTTTTTAAAGACACCATAATAGAGGCTCAATTAAATGTATACCCCAAATTAAAAAACATAGTAAGAGAACCAAAAAAGTGCCACTGTGGCTAAACAGCTAAGTAAAAGAAGCAGTGAGAGACAAAAAGGCATCCTTTAAAAAGTGGAAGTTAAATCCTAGTGAGGAAAATAGAAAGGAGCATAAAGTCTGGCAAATGAAGTGTAAAAATATAATTAGGAAGGCCAAAAAAAATTTGAGGAACAGCTAGCCAAAGATTAAAAAAGTAATAGCAAAAAAATGTTTAACTACATCACAAGCAAGAAGCCTGCTAAACAACCAGTGGGGCCACTGGACAATCAAGATGCTAAAGGAGCACTCAAGGATGATAAAGCCATTGAGGAGAAACTAAATGAATTCTTTGCATCGGTCTTCACGGCTGAGGATGCGAGGAAGATTCCCAAACCTCAGCCATTCTTTTTAGGTGACATATCTGAGGAACTGCTTCAGATTGAGGTGTCATTAGAAGAGGTTTTGGAACAAATTGATAAACTAAACAGTAATGAATCACCAGGACCAGATGGTATTCACCCAAGAGTTCTGAAGGAACTCAAATGTGAAATTGCAGAACGACTAACTATAGTTTGTAACCTATCATTTAAATCAGTTTCTGTACCAAATGACTGGAGGATAGTTTATGTGACACCAATTTTAAAAAAGGATTCCAGAGGTGATTCCGGCAATTACAGTCCAATAAGCCTGATTTCAGTACTGGACAAACTGGTTGAAACTAAAGAACAAAATTGTCAGACACATAGTTGAACATAATTTATTGGGGAAGAGTCAACGTGGTTTTTGTAAAGGGAAATAATGCCTCCCCAATCT
>NW_027058653.1:0-2324 GCF_011386835.1 Chrysemys picta bellii | reverse complement strand
ATCCCTCGCCCGCGCCGCGTCAGCAGATAAATAAACTGGCCCGGCCCGCCAGGGTGCTTACCCTGGCGAGCCGCGTGCCAAACGTTGCCGACCCCTGGTATACACGCGCGCACACACACACACACACACACACACACACACACCTATAGTAGCTATTCAATTCATTTTAACTGTTGAAATCATTGTGCTGAAATGCCATTAATGTGTACACAGCACACTATGTAAAAGATATAAATCTAGACAGTACAGTGATAAAAACCCAATGAATGCGTAGCACGTTTTCTTTTTACTTTAGCCTACAGGCTAATGAAAATACAAAATAAATCATGCTGCTGCACTATAGACATTACTCTATCAGGCGGAAATAATAAAAGTTTATTTTAAATTGAAACTAGCTAGTAGGTTACACAAGTAACACAAAATACATCAAGGCATAACAGGGGCTGTAGTAGCAAAGGCCTGCTGTAATGCATTTATCTAATTTCTACAAGTATTTCCACAAAGTGTCTTTCTCCATCTTGTAATTTATGTGTCTGTGAATCAGAGGGAGAACAAGGATGTCTGAGCCAAGTTCTGGCACAGCTGAGAGGATGCCACATGGAAAATGAAGGGCCACGTAGCTTGCTAAACATGAGCAATGACATATGCGGAATAAGCCGCTTGCTACATTTGCCATTCACAATCATAGTCATGTGGCTAAATCCACGCTCACACTCAGCCATGCTGCATGAAATCACACGCGTGGAGCTGAACAGAGGTTTCAGCTGAGCTGGCACTTCTGACCAGTATAGTCAAGAAAGCCACGCTAGGCATTGACTATTCCTGTCACTGGTAGACCAAATCGGTTGCACAGCTGCCCTACCTCCTTTTTACTTTATCTAAGAATAATGGGTCACTACAAAAAAGTAATTTTCCCTCTGCTGATACTCACACCTTCTTCTTGTTCTTTCTTGGTTTCAGGTGACGGGCAGTAAAGCGTATACAGTTTGTCAAAGAATTCCAAGTGATTTACAGCTCTTACTTCACTTAACGTTTCAGCAGCTGCCAAATCCAACCTGTGATTCACACACTACCTCGCTAGAACATTTGGGTACTTCTTCACAATACAGCTCGCTACGCCAGAGTTCTTCCGAAGCATAACACTAGCACCACCACTCGCAAATACTACAAGAGTAATTGTAATCAGAATTCGATTGATTGAGGCATTTCAGCTCACAATCTACAGTGCCTGAAGCCGTCTGACGTGGAAGTGCAATCAGATCAAGAAACATGAAGTGAGGATAATCATCCTTCAAAGTGTCACATTTTAAATAGATTCTAACTGTTGATTCATTGCTCAGAGTAGTTGATTCATCAACAGACATGGCTATCTTTCCATCACTCTCCGGCATCTGAGCGCACATTCGTCATTTGCAAGGCTTTCGGTGCATTGCAGATGAGATAGGGTCTAGCATGTCTGTAGCACTGAATTGTGACAGACCGATACCAATATCTACACCATGCAGTATGTGGAATTCAGTTAAATCGGGATGATCAGAGTAGGGTCTGCCATGTTTAGCAATGTAATATGCCATTCGCTTTACCTGCACAGTTGTGTCAAGTTCTGATTTTGTCATGTTAACCACTTTATCTTCAAAAGTTGAGGTTTCTGCTTCTGTTGAAAGCTGTAAAGCTACCTGCAGTTGAATCTTTGTGTTCCTTTATCTTCATTGGCAGAGATGTTAATCTGGACTTTCAGCTAGGTCCATAAGGAGAAACAGAAAACTACCACCACCCTACTGCTATGGAGAGACCCTGATGAAACTTTGCTACCGTTAAGGCATCCAAGCTTACCATCATGGCAGGACAACCAAGGATAATCCCTCTTCTTCAGCATCCACTAACCAGAATTCATGCCAGCTGGTCTTTGGCTGTTGAAGGGTAATCTTCACAGTTCGTTCTCACTGCAATAGCCACCTCAGTGAACTCCATTACAGGAAGAGCTCTGTTTTTGTGTTTGTGTCTGCAGTCGATGCACGGCTGCTACTGTCTTCGTCAGCACCTTTAGCCTTCTCAAAGAAGTAGTTAGGAAGAGAAGAATTTCCTAATGCTCTTTTCACTGCATCAGAGGACTGCTGGCTGTAACAGACAGTTGTGCCGGAGATGTGAATCATGTCATTTAGCTTGCCTACTATGTGTGTTCTGGCTCGATTACAATATTGTTGTCTGGTGTTGTTTCACATCTTTATTAATGACCTGGATGTAGAGAGAGAGAGCAAACTGGTCAAGTTTGCAGATGACACAAAGCTAGGAGGAGTCACCAATACTTTAGAGGAAAGAGCTAA